>NC_055972.1:2044895-2059895 GCF_018492685.1 Alosa sapidissima | reverse complement strand
AAGGATTTGCAGCTTCTCGCCGCCGAAAGAAGCCGGCTTCCATTGAAAATTAATAACTTCATGTAATTTTGCAGCTCAAGTCGGTGGCGGTTTGTGCATACAGTAATGACAATGATGTAGCGTAATGTCAAACACCATACAGAATGGATCGGCCCGTGGAGCTGCTAAATATTCCGATCCCTGATCTTAATATCGGATCCGTGCACCTCTAGGGAAGGTGTTAGTCTTGTGGTTAAGGGTTTTGCTCTGGTGTGTGTGTGTGTGTGTGTGTGTGTGTGTGTGTGTGTGTGTGTGTGTGTGTGTGTGTGTGTGTGTGTGTGGTCTTGTCAGGGCTCTACACTAACATTTTTTTCCAGGAGCACTTGTGCGCCCAAGTTAAAAAATGTAGGAGCACAGACAAAAATTTGGGCGCACAGTCAGTTCTGTACTTAACTTACACATAATCTAACATTACACTCCAGCTAACAGTTAATCATGCCAGTGCACCAATTGCAAATATTAAGAATGACTGACAACATTTAGGCTACAGGAAACAGGATTTTAAGATCAGTGCCTACTTTATTTTCAGTCTGTTCTATTTTCCTACATTTTGTTAATGTAAAATAATATAATACATTGCCATATTTGCATTTAGCCTGTATATTAAGTATCCTGCCAAATGTAGGCTAATTTATTTATTTGCAAATCCATCTGTAGCTAATCCAAATATGCCCATGGTGACCTATCTGACTGCATACTGCCTAATACTACTACTAAAACAGTCCATTTTCTCTTCCACAAAACCCAATATAGGCTAATCAAGGATATACGTTTTATACTTTTAGTAGTAAGGATGTGTATTTTTTTTATCCTTTTATTTTTTATTTGAAATATCTGCATTGACGGGGGCAGTAGGCAAACGTTAGGCCTACTTTCGTTTTGCACTTCAGCTTGTATTCGGTGTAAACAAACAAGCATGCGTGGAAGCCTGGAGTTGTCAGTAGCGTTCTACCTTTGAATAAAATGGGAGTATTACGGGAGGCTACTTTTGTACCTGTTCTCTACAGCTATATTTTGCATATTGCAGCCAATACGTCAACTGAGATAAAAGGCATGTTAGGTTACCTTTCCTTCTCTCACTGCCTTCCCAGAATCTCATCCTGTTCCTCCTATATCCGATGAATTCGGTGGATAGAAGCACTAATTTCTTCAATCTTTGCATCTTGGCTGGGTAGTCTAACTTTCCGCTTTTTCTGCGCGCTCTTGGATTTGATAGAAGCGACTACTAGCGAAACTGCTAACGTTGATGGGAGGTGTAGTTTTTATGCTGCATTCGCGACGTGATTCTATGGTTTGCACCAGTAATGTTTATCGATGCTGCGGTGTATTTTGTAGACAAACACTGACATGGTTAGAAGTCATTCGCACCAGTGCGCCTATATATTTTTTTGCACTCGCACGCCATCATTTTTACTCACATGTGCGAGTGAAATGGGCGCACTGGGTCTTGTGGTTGAGGGTTTTGCTTCGGTGTGTTATAAATGATGTAACTGTAAGAGGGTGCATGATAATGGTGTAATAAACGAGTGTTAAATCTCTCCCTCTGCCGCACCCCCCCCCCCTCTCTCTCTCTCTCTCTCTCGCCCCCCCCCCCCCCCCCAGATGCGCCTCCTGTGGAGCGGGAGGAGCTGTTTGTGCAGAAGCTGCGTCAGTGCTGCGTGCTCTTTGACTTTGTGACCGACCCCCTTAGTGACCTCAAGTACAAGGAGGTGAAACGCGCCGGCCTCAACGAGATGGTGGAGTACATCACCCACAACAGAGACGTGGTCACGGAGTGTATCTACCCTGAGGGCGTCATCATGGTGAGAGAAAGACACACACACACACACAACAGAGTCCATCTACCCTGAGGGCGTCATCATAGTGAGAAAGAGAGAGACACACACACACACACACACACACACACACACACACACACACACACACACACACACACACAGAGTGCATCTACCCTGAGGGCGTCATCATGGTGAGGGAGAGAGAGACACAGACATGGACAGAACTCCTAATAGTCCTCAACGGTACACCAGAGTAGCAGTGTGGCCAGCGTGTGTGTGAACCGTTTTCATATCTATGGAGCTAAATACTCAACGCAGAACCATTTTCATATCTATGGAGTACAGCTAAATGCTCGACGCAAAATCGTTTTCATATCTATGGAGCTAAATACTCGACGCAGAACCGTTTTCATACAGCGGGGAAAATAAGTATTGAACACGTCAACATTTTTTTTCAGTAAGTATACTTCCAATGAGGCTATTTGCATGACATTTTCACCAGACATTAGTATTAACTCAGATAATCCACCCATATGAAAAAATCCAAACATTAATGTCTAAAAGTAGTGTTATGAGTAAAAAAGTGGAATGGCACAGGGAAAAAGTATTGAACACACTAAGAAAAAGCAGTACACAAACGCAAGGAACAAACTGGAATCTATAAGTAGTTAGAGATATTATCCCTCCTATCTGTGCAAATTGAAATAAGCTGGGTTAGTACATACTGGTGGGCTATAAAAAGGTTTTTTGTTAGCAAGGTGTCACACAAGAAACATTTCATGATGGGTAAAAGCAAAGAGCTCTCCCAAGATCTTTGCAACCTTATTGTTCCAAAACATATCAATAGAACTGGTTACAGATGCACTTCAAAACTTCAATCATCCAGTAAGCAGTATTGGAGCCATTATCTGCAAGTGGAAGGAACATCACTACATCAACTGGCCATGCACAGGATCTCCTTGCATGATTTCTGACCAGGAAGTCAGAAGGATAGTCAGAAGAGTAGCCCAAGAGCCAAGGACCACTCTGAGAAAGCTCCAGAAAGATTTGTAGGCAGCAGGTACAATTGTTAGAGAAAATTGTAGGTAATGCACTCCAATGCCATGGCCTCTATGCACACTCATCCAGCATGATTCTATTGCTGAAGAAAAACATGTCGAAGCTCGTTGAAAGTTTGCTACACAACATTGGAACAATCCTATGAAATACTGAGAGAATGTATTCTGGTTAAAAATGTAACTTTTCGGATGTCATACTACACACCATATTTGGAGGAGAAATGGCACTGTGCATCACACTAAAAATACCATACCAACAATGAGGTTTGGAGGTGGTGGCATCATGGTGTGGGCTGTTTTTCATCTCATGGTACTAGCAGACTTCATACAGTTGAAGGAATGATGAATGGAGTCATTTTGTTCTGGGAGAATCTTTACATCCACCAGGATGATGAGGATGAGACTTTCCAGCAGGACAATGATCCAAAGCATTCAGCAACAGAAACATGTCTAATTCATAAAGCAAAAACACACTCTCACACACACACAAACTCTCTCCCTCCCTCTCTCTCTCTCTCTCTCTCTCTCTCTCTCTCTCTCTCTCTCTCTCTCTCTCTCTCTGTCTCTCACTCACACACACACACACACACACACACACACACACACACACCACACACACAACACAAGCAGTTTGAATTGAAGAGATGCAGATGAGCATGTGAGTGTTGCTGTTTGAGTGATGCGTGCTGATGAGGTCACTGCTGTTTGAGTGGCGCGTGCTGATGATGTCACTGCTGTTTGTGTGGCGCGTGCTGATGATGTCACTGCTGTTTGTGTGGCGCGTGCTGATGATGTCACTGCTGTGCTCAGTTCTCAGTGAACCTCTTCCGGACGTTGCCCCCCTCGTCCAACCCCACGGGGGCGGAGTTTGACCCTGAGGAGGACGAACCCACGCTGGAGGCCGCCTGGCCTCACTTACAGGTGTGTGTGCGTGTCACTGTGTGTGTGTGTGTGTGCACGCGTGTGTGGCCGTGCACGTTTGTCAGCAAGGTGTCACACAAGAAACATTTGTGCATGTGCCTGTGTGGTTGTATGTGCGTGTGAGTGTGTGTGTGTGTGTGTGTGTGAATATGAGTGTGTCAGTGTATGTGTGCCTGTATGTGTGTGTTTGTGCAACTGTGCATGTTTGTCTGTGTATACACAATTCTAGGCACATATCCCATGTTCTCCTCTGTGTTTCTTTGTAAAATAAACAAATAAGAAATATTAAAATAGTTTTAAATACTAAATATAGCATAGTTTTATTATATTATTATTATTATTATTATTATTATTATTATTATTATATTATTTAATATTGCATAGTTTCCTCACAATGGTTATCATTACTGCTGTATCACTATACTCATCACTGCTGTATTGGTATACTCATCACTCCTGTATATACTCATCACTGCTGTATCACTATACTCATCACTGCTGTATCACTATACTCATCACTGCTGTATTAGTATACTCCTCACTGCTGTATATACTCATCACTGCTGTATTAGTATACTCATCACTGCTGTATTAGTATACTCATCACTGCTGTATCACTATACTCATCACTGCTGTATTAGTATACTCCTCACTGCTGTATATACTCATCACTGCTGTATTAGTATACTCATCACTGCTGTATTAGTATACTCATCACTGCTGTATTAGTATACTCATCACTGCTGTATTAGTATACTCCTCACTGCTGTATATACTCATCACTGCTGTATTAGTATACTCATCATTGCTGTATTAGTATACTCATCACTGCTGTATTAGTATACTCATCACTGCTGTATCACTATACTCATCACTGCTGTATTAGTATACTCATCACTGCTGTATTAGTATACTCATCACTGCTGTATCAGTATACTCATCACTGCTGTATATACTCATCACTGCTGTATCAGTATACTCATCACTGCTGTATCAGTATACTCATCACTGCTGTATCAGTATACTCATCACTGCTGTATCAGTATACTCATCACTGCTGTATCATCACTGCTGTATCATCACTGCTGTATATACTCAGCACTGCTGTATATACTCATCACTGCTGTATCAGTATACTCATCACTGCTGTATCAGTATACTCATCACTGCTGTATATACTCAGCACTGCTGTATATACTCATCACTGCTGTATATACTCATCACTGCTGTATATACTCATCACTGCTGTATCAGTATACTCATCACTGCTGTATATACTCATCACTGTTGTATCAGTATACTCATCACTGCTGTATACTCATCACTGCTGTATATACTCATCACTGCTGTATCAGTATACTCATCACTGCTGTATATACTCATCACTGCTGCATCACTATACTCATCACTGCTGTATCACTATACTCATGCACATGAGTGTCTGTCTTGTTAGTGTTGTTTGTGTGTTGGTTTATTTGTAAACTGTGTTGTATTGGCTGTGTGTGTGTGTTGTGTTATGTTGTCTCTCCAGCTGGTGTATGAGTTCTTCCTGAGGTTTTTGGAGTCTCCTGATTTCCAACCGAATGTCGCCAAAAAATACATCGACCAAAAGTTTGTCCTGTCTGTAAGTAGAGCATCGCTATACTCTCTGTTTGTCTGGAGACTTTTCCAGGCGTCTGTGTCATGGCTTATACGTGAACCAAGACTTTTCACCACTTTGACCCTTTCTTTCTTTCACTGCCTCTCTTTCATCCTCCTCTCATTCATCCCTTCTTTTGTATTGTTCTCTCTCCCTCCCACCTACCCCTCTCTCCCTCCCTCTCTCTCTCTCTCTCTCTCTATCCTTCTTCTCTATCCTTCTTCCCTCCCTCTGTCTCTCTCTCCCTTATTCTCTCTCTCCCTCCCTCTCCCTCCCTCCCTTTCTCCCTCCTTCTCTCTCTCCCTCTCCCTCCCTCTCTCTCTCCCTCTCTCTCTCCCTCTCTTTCTCTCTCTCCCTCCTCCATAGTTGCTGGAGCTGTTTGACAGTGAGGATCCTCGGGAGCGGGACTTCCTGAAGACCATCCTCCATCGCATCTACGGGAAGTTCCTGGGCCTCCGCGCCTACATCCGCCGCCAGATCAACAACATCTTCTACAGGTGAGCGCTCACACCTGCCTACAGGTGAGCGCTCACACCTGCCGACTCCCCCATCTGAGATCTGCACTGGACTTCAGTGTCGTGACGTATGTCAAGTGCGTTGTGCTTGGGAGCAGTTTTGCTCATGGTTGTTTATGATTGTTTCAGGTTTATCTACGAGACGGAGCATCACAACGGCATTGCAGAACTTTTAGAAATTTTAGGAAGGTGAGTTATTGGGGATGCACATAGATGTGTGTGTGTGAGTGTCTGTGAGAGAGAGAGTGTGTGTCTGCACTCAGAAGAGCTGGCCTGGAAAAAACTTTTTTGTCCCTATGAAGGACAAGCAAGGGGAAAGTTTAGATTGCAAGTTACTTTAGGTTTGCTTTTCTGAAGGCGCACACACATACACACACACACTAGGTGATGTCTTAATTCATCTTTAATATTGATCAGCTCATTTTCTGACACATTTTATACTTCCACTCTCAAGGATTAAAGTTCTCCGTTGTACGACGGATTTCTGTCAATTTGATTTTAGAAATGTCATATTTGAGATCGATGCAGATCCGGTGAGAAAAAAAAATAGGAGGGGGGTCTATCACCTTTTCTTTTCCTTTTTTTAAAACTACAAATATTAGGTCCGATGAATGAATGTGTGTGATGGTAAATGTTTAAAGACCTAATAGTGTTCTTGAGAACTTTCTGTGTCTCAATCAGAGACCGCTCAAGAAGATACGTCAGCCATGAGTTTCGCTTTGTTTATGTTGTAGCTACACGCTTGTCTCATTGGCCTGGGGCGGTTGCTTAAAAAAAAAAAGAACACGTCTGGAGGACGGTCAAAGTTGGATTATAGTGACACCATCGAGACAGCTGATGAGGTTGCCCAATCCGTTTAACTTTTTTGGATATGATATTGTGAGCTCTGTGCGAATTTGGAGGCTGTGTTCTTTCCGTGCATCAATGTAGACAATTTCTTACTATCGCAAACTCTTGTCAGGGGAGGTCATTCATTTTGGGTGTCACCTATGACTTGAACAGATAGCCTGCTGCCACCCGATGTAGCCTACTATTATTGTTACAGTTTTTGATCAATGCAACTAACAGTATGTGTAAAGCGACGCAATATAAACCGTAGCCTATGCCTATCCCGTCTGTTTTTCACAATTTGCGACGGAAGGTTTTGACTGAGCATGTTAACATAAAGTAGAAAGTAGGCTACGCATGTTCTTTCATAGCGCAACACGATTGCGCAGACCTCCTGCATGAGCACACACAGTATTGCTGCTCATTGGAAAACTTGAGTTGTCTGTAAAACTCAAAATTACCATGTTTTCATTAAATGCAGATGAGGCAACACATGGAAATATGAACAATATCTAGACTGTTCTGATTCGTTACTTTGATGAGGAAATGTGAAGTCTTGCAAACTTGATTTTATAGATTTTACTAGAGTGTTGAATTGCATATTAACAAGAAAAAAAATCTCCCCTTTAAACACTTTTGGCCTGAAGTAATTAAATAAGAGTGTGTTAAAGCCTTTCTACAATATTGCTGCAGTAGAAAAGAACAGCAATGGCTAATCAGCAATGGTCAGGGATGGTATTGAAATATTGTATTGTTCAACAGGAAAACTCAATCTCAATCAAGAACACTCTCAATTCGCCTTATTCACATGGCTAAAACGAGGCTACAGGGTACACAAACCATAGGATTGTTATGTTCTATGCATTCACCTGTAGGTGGCATTAATTACATAGTAACTTAGTACCCTGTAGCCTCGTTTTGGTGTTTATTTGGTGCTTTACTTTGCTGTTTGCATCTTTTTGTACATTAAAAACCAATAGGTCGCGATATGGGTGCTATCTCTATAGGTAGATATGAACAACGTATGACTTATGACCTGAAAAAAGTTCAGTCAAACGATTTTTTTTCACTTTAATCCCTGCACTCTTCTGTCCTTCACCCCCCCCAATCCCTCCCTCTCTCTCTCTCCCTCCCTCTCTATCCCTCCCTCCCTCTCTCTCTCCCTCCCTCCCTCTCTATCACGCCCTCTCTCTCTATCCCTCCCTCCTTCCATCCCTCCCTCTCTCTATCCCTCCCTCTCTATCCCTCCCTCTCTCTATCCCTCCCTCTCTCTATCCCTCCCTCTCTCTTTATCCCTCCTCCTCTCTCTCTATCCCTCTCTCTCTATCTCTCTATCTCTCTATTTCTCTGTAGTATTATAAATGGCTTCGCTCTGCCTCTGAAGGAGGAGCATAAGATGTTTCTTATTCGGGTTCTGCTGCCACTGCACAAAGTCAAGTCTCTGAGCGTCTATCACCCACAGGTACACACACACACACACACACACACACACACACCCACACACACCTGAGCGTCTACCACCCACAGGGGTACCCACACAGACACACACACACCTGAGTGTCTACCACCCACAGGCACAGACACACCTGAGCGTTTGTTGCCCAATGGTACACACACACACACTCTTGTACTGCTGACACAAATACAAGCATCCTCTAACTCTCCCATGTCCCTTTCTCCTCTCTCTCTCTCTCTCTCTCTCTCTCTCTCTCTCTCTCTCCTCTCTCATCTCTCTCTCTCTCTCTCTCTCTCTCTCTCTCTCTCTCCTCTCTCTCTCTCTCTCTCTCTCTGTCTGTCTGTCCAGCTGGCGTATTGTGTTGTGCAGTTCTTGGAAAAGGACAGCAGCCTTACTGAGCCGGTAGGTGTCCCACACCTCATCTATTGACAGCAACACTGCTCACTATAGCGGCACTACTCACTATAGCAACACGCTACCCAATTACTCAACGCCATGTGCATTAACGCCATGTAGCGCTATGATGCTACCCAGTTACTCAACGCCATGTAGCTCTATGACGCTACCCAGTTACTCAACGCCATGTAGCATTAACGCCATGTAGCGCTATGACGCTACCCAGTTACTCAACGCCATGTAGCGCTATGACGCTACCCAGTTACTCAACGCCATGTAGCGCTATGACGCTACTCAGTTACTCAACGCCATGTAGCGCTATGACGCTACCCAGTTACTCAACGCCATGTAGCGCTATGACGCTACTCAGTTACTCAACGCCATGTAGCGCTATGACGCTACCCAGTTACTCAAAGGCATGTAGCGCTATGACACTACCCAGTTACACAATTACTTAATGCCATGTAGCGCTATGATGGTACCCAGTTACTCAACGCCATGTAGCGCTATGACTGTACTGTTACTCAATGCCATGTAGCACTATGAGGTACCCAGTTACTCAACGCCATGTAGCACTATGACGTACCCAGTTACTCAACGCCATGTAGCGCTATGACGTACCCAGTTACCCAGTTACTCAATGCCATGTAGCGCTATGACGCTACCCAATTAGAAAAAGAACAAACGTTTCCACAATCAGGAGGGAGTGCATGCTAATTTGGGGTCATCAAACATAGAGGCATAAAATGAAGTGGTAGTGGTATGAGCGTTCATTCAGTGCATGCGTGAGCACGTCTGCACTAGAGAAACTGAAACCACCTCGATAACGTTGTAGCAAAGCTCCGCTTCAACCTGTTGGAAGGCTACGAGATGAAGACATTTAATAGAATGTGTAATAGAAGTGTATTCTTGCAACTTCCATAAAAACGGAGCAGAGATTGGATAACACATTGTCTAGCTTTGAGTATTGTATAGAGTCAGATATAATGTGGTGAAAAGCTAAGGCAGCCTAATTATTCTTCCTGTTTAATAAAAATCACCAGTCCAGTGATTTAGACCTATCTGCTCTGCCATTTACCATACACAAAAGCTTGTGTTTCCTGAATCCTTGCATTCAGACATTCAAATGAAATTTCATTAAACAAACTCTATTTGCCCAGCAGTGTATGAGGGAAACCATGCCACCCATACACTTGCTGCTGTTTTGGGTATTTCTCATGCATTGCAATGAAAGCATTGTAATTATATATACTTTATTTTTTTATTTTTAAGTCCAAGTATACTTGCGTATACAAGGAATTTGGTCTCTGCATTTATCCCATCCGTGAATTAGTGAACACACAGAGCACACAGTGAGGTGAAGCACACACTAATCCCGACGCAGTGAGCTGCCTGCTACGCTTGGGGTGCAGTGAGGGGTCCGGTGTCTTGCTCAAGGGCACTTCAGCCGTTCCCACTGGTCAGGGATCGAACCGGCAACCCTTTGGTTCCAACTTTTTGTTAACATGACTTTTTGTGTTAGCACTTTAAACATTGACTGCTTTGAAGTGCCTATATAACAATATAGCATAACAATAATAATTGTGATGATGATGATCACAATGATAATTTTATGCACCCAGATAGATTTCTGGGCCCATCCTTAGGCTGGAGCAGGGGAGTAGAGTGTGTGGGAGCAGAGTGTGTGGGAGTTTGGGGTCGTGTTGGTGGGCCTTATGACCCAGGGGAGCAGAGTGTGTGGGAGTTTGGGGTTGTGTTGGTGGGCCTTATGACCCAGGGGAGCAGAGTGTGTGGGAGTTTGGGGTCGTGTTGGTGGGCCTTATGACCCAGGGGAGCAGAGTGTGTGGGAGGAGGGCGTGTGGGAGTTTGGGGTCGTGTTGGTGGGCCTTATGACCCCAAAGTCTGCCATGATCGGGCCTCAGGTTAAAGACGTTTGAGAAAGGCTGACATAGTGCATTATGAAGCGTTTCGAATCTCTGATCATCTCCCTCCCTCTCTCCCCCTCCCTCCCTCCCTCATCCCTCTCTCATCTCTCCCTCTCATCTCTCCCTCTCTCCCCCTCCCTCCCTCCTTCATCCCTCGCTCATCTCTCCCTCTCATCTCTCCCTCTCTCCCCCTCCCTCTCTCATCCCTCCCTCTCTCATCTCCCCCTCCCTCTCTCCCCCTCCCTCCCTCTCTCATCCCTCCCTCCCTCTCTCATCCCTCCCTCCCTCTCTCATCCCTCTCTCTCTCCCTCTCTCTCCCTTTCTCTCTCTCATCCCTCCCGCTCTCATCTCTCCCTCCCTTTCTCATCCCTCGCTCATCCCTCTCTCTCTCCCCCTCCCTCCCTCTCTCTCCCTCTCTCTCCCCCTTCCTCCCTCTATCTCCTCCTCCCTCTCTCTCCCTCTCCCTCCCTCTCTCCCCCTCTCTCTCTCTCTTGCTCAGGTGATCATGGGCCTGCTGAAGTTCTGGCCCAAGACGCACAGTCCTAAGGAGGTGATGTTCCTTAACGAGCTGGAGGAGATCCTGGACGTCATCGAGCCCTCGGAGTTCGTCAAGGTCATGGAGCCGCTCTTCAGACAGCTAGCCAAGTGTGTGTCCAGTCCCCACTTCCAGGTACACACCTCTCCTTAGCTGTGTGTGTGTGTGTGTCCAGCCCCCACTTCCAGGTACACACCTCTCCTTAGCTGTGTGTGTGTGTGTGTGTGTGTCCAACCGTCACTTCCAGGTAGGTGTGTGTGTTTGAGAGTGAGTGAAACTGTTTCTACGTCTTTTCAAAACGTTTCGGACATGATGTGTGAACTCCATATGACTGTGTGTGTGTGTGTGTGTGTGTGTGTGTGTGTGTGTGTAGGTGGCAGAGAGAGCTCTCTACTACTGGAATAATGAGTACATAATGAGTGTGTGTGTGTGTGTGTGTGTAGGTGGCAGAGAGAGCTCTCTACTACTGGAATAATGAGTACATAATGAGTGTGTGTGTGTGTGTGTGTGTGTGTGTGTGCAGGTGGCAGAGAGAGCTCTCTACTACTGGAATAATGAGTACATAATGAGTGTGTGTGTGTGTGTGTGTGTGTGCAGGTGGCAGAGAGAGCTCTCTACTACTGGAATAATGAGTACATAATGAGTGTGTGTGTGTGTGTGTGCAGGTGGCAGAGAGAGCTCTCTACTACTGGAATAATGAGTACATAATGAGTGTGTGTGTGTGTGTGTGTGTGTGCAGGTGGCAGAGAGAGCTCTCTACTACTGGAATAATGAGTACATAATGAGCCTCATCAGTGACAACGCTGCCAAGATCCTCCCCATCATGTTCCCCGCACTCTACAAGAACTCCAAGAGCCACTGGAACAAGTAGGACACACACACACACACACTGATTAAGCCACTCAACGAAGTGGTCTTCAGTGATATTTGCATTTGAACAGCTCATAGAGCTCTTCGATAAAATCTCGTTTACTGACCTTTCCCTCTGGGGGTGGACACACGTCTCGTACCGTCTCGTACCGGTGTCTCGTCCTGGTGGTCTCGTACCGGGCTCGTCTCATGACGGTCTCGTGCCGGTCTGTCCTCTGGGACCTGGTTGGTCTCAGCCAGTAACTCTCTCCCGGCAGCCATTGGAAAAGCACAAAGCCACAAGTTCACTATTGTTCACTATTGTTTTGCTGTTCCCAGTAAGAGCAGAATGAGTTAAGCCCTTAGCAGAGGAGTTTGGAACTTTATAACAAGATACTGTTCAATTTAAGGTTCTAAAATTACTTGAATAGAGTACCGAAGTGTGATGTTCTGTTTCCATGACTGCAGTGTCACTGGATCTTCTGGATCTATACAAATAAAACTGACTTGACTTGACTTGACTTGGATCTAAACGGCATTGAATGTAGACATGTGGCATCGTTTCTACTAGTGTTGCACGGTGTATCGATACTTAAAAGGTATCACGATGCCTTCACGCAAAAAACAATACGATTTCCGACGTTTTTAGAATCGATACTTTATTAAAATAATAACGTTCTGTGTCTGTGTGAACTGCTGCTCTCACTGCTACTTGCACGCATCTAGGCAAGTGGGCGTGTCAAGCAGGCAGCTCTGAGTGAGTGAGTGCGCAGACAACGTCAACATAGTTCTTTGCCGACAGTCCTCGGCCTTGTGGATAAAACAAAAGGTGAAGTGAAATCTGCAACCATGGAACTTGGCTAAACACCTCGCAGACATATCCCAACATTTTTAAAGAGTTTAAAGAACGACAGGTTAACGAATATGCTATAGAGAACACGACTATGGTTAGTGCCAAGTTCTTCTCATCTGTTTTAGTCTAGCCTAAGTGAAACGAGTATGGTTCTCTGGGATAAAGCGAACCTTCCTTCATCAATGAATTTTGACGAGACATAAAGAGCTGTAATCATAGGGTGCTAACGTGATGAAAGCGCAATGTTCACGCCATAATAACATTACCATAACTTGTAAACAATCTATTTCATGTTCGGTCAGTACTACTGGTAATATTTGTCATGGCATGTAGACTGCAATTTGTTCAATAATTATTGCCTAGATGTAGGATGGCCTACCCGAAATGTGCTAATTAAAGCCCACAGCATATAATGCCACCAAAACGTGTTGAGTCCTAATAATAATAATAATAGCGGCTTATTGTTAATAATGTTATCAAAGAAATAGACGTAATGTAGGAATGCACACAGACATATTGCAACAGGTAATGGTGTAGGCCTATCTGACGAAGACCTGAGTGGTTGGAACGTCGTACTTGTACACTGGGCGCAAAGAACACATTTTTCTCTTTGCAACGGTCAAAGAAATCCTATGAACACGGGAAAGGCCTTGGGTAGCCTACACTGTACATCAGATGGCCTAAAGATTAGGCCCCTCTGCATAGCATTCAGTGATTTGCATGCAGTAATTTCAACACAGACCTAGCCTAGTTCGGCTATTTAAAGCTACTTCTGACTCCTCCTGGTCCTACCCACTACCAGAACTAAACATGGAGAAGCTGCTTTTAGCTCATATGCCGCTAAAGCTTGGAACTGCTTACCTGAGAACACAAAAACTACTCCAACAACAAGCTGTTTTAAAAGTAGGCTAAAGACGCACTTCTTCTCCATCGCCTATGCCTAGGTCTTTCCATCCCAACATTCCCTAGAGCTCTCCCCTCCCTCGTCTATGCAAACACTTTTCTGGTTTTAGGGATTTTATGGATTTTATGGTCTTATTATTAAACATTTTTGTCTTGCCTTAGCTTTTATTGAAATATACATTTAAAACTCTATTTTTGTACTATTTTTTTTAATGTACATTTTTAGGATTTAAATGCACTTTCCCATTTTTAATTTTTTATTTTTGCGTGTGAAGCACTTTGAATTGCCCTGGTACGAAAATGTGCTATATAAATAAATCTGCCTTGCCTTACTTTATTGCCAAAACACAACACAATGTAAATTAACTATAACAAACAATAAAGGACTTAATCACACAAAGAAGGCCTACTATTTTACTGACTATAAAAAAAATAATTATGTAGGAAGTTTAGAAGTTTAGAACCCAGAATTGACCTGCACACTAGAAAAAATGCACCGAATTCAACACAAATTGACTCGATACACTTGGAGGAGGTACGAGTCCTTTCTTTTCCAGATATCTTAAGATTTCGCCGTAGTATCGTTTCAGTATCGAGCATCATGATATTTATGGCAGGTATCGTATCAAAGTCATAATTTTGGTATCGTGACAACACTAGTTTCTACCTAATACATTGTTTTTAAATGTGGGCTATAGGCGTTTAAACGTGTTTTACTTGCTAGGGACCCGTTTAGCCACAACACGAATTCCCTGTCAGGCATAATAGAAACAAAATCCCAGTGGATATTTCACGTCTTATCAAAATGCTGACGGCTGTAAAGAGTGACGTTTTTTGCCTCAAAGATAAAGCCAAGAAACATCTGTGAAATTTAAGGATTTGAACCGCATGCTGTGATGTTACATGCAGGTCTCTTTTATGGAGGAAACCCATGCTAAAATAAAACTCTAGTCACAAATATGATCGTGTTGGTCTGAATATTATAGTATGTGATTCCTACAGTGTAAAATTATACTAACGTCTTGGAAACACTGTAAAATGATTTACATAGAGCCACCACTATGGTCACCACTATTGTTAGTTTGATCTGTTTACATCCAGTGAAATTGCTGCCCTGACAACGCTACGTCAAGGCTTCAGTACTCTATTCTGTGAACCCAGATATTCTTTAGAAATTAATTTTACAACATTCTAGTTGAAAAGATGCCCCCATCCCTTGGACTAGTGCAGCAGCAACATTTGGATGTACACACAGAGAGCTCACACACTCTTAGAGTGTGTGTGTGTGTGTGTGTGTGTGTGTTG
>NC_055972.1:2014895-2039895 GCF_018492685.1 Alosa sapidissima | reverse complement strand
CAGATGAACGTCTGCCCCCTGCCCCACCCCCCGCGGGCTTGGTCCCCATTTGACACTAACCTTAAGCTGCTTTCCAGGTTATATGTACATATGTTGTACTTTTATTAGGTAGAGCATTACATAGTATGAAAGTCATATTTTGTACAGATGTTCATGTATGTACAGAACAAAAATAAAGTCAAAAACAAAAGACTTTACAGGCAATGAAGTGTTTTTGATCTGCATGTGGCATGGGCCAGTATGGGAGACACAGACACACTTTCAATAGCACACAGAGGACTGACCAGCACACACACACACACACACACACAGGACTGCACTCCCACACTTACATTTGAGAATTAAAATGCACACAAACACTTACATGATCACGTCAGCAAACACTCCGCTTGACGTACTTGTTAACATCAACTAAGTTTAGTGATGCCCTTGTGCAACACAGATCACTTTGAATTAAGACTTTGGTCAGGCAGGTACTGCAGGTATTTAGATGGAACTTGTTTTAAAAAGTAAAAGGAAAGTGTTCTACTCCAGCTGTGTAGCACTGGACACCTGCCCATGTAGCGCACACACACACACACCTGCCCATGTAGTGCACACACACTCTCCCTGCTCCGTGGACACCTGCCCATGTAGCGCACACACACACACTCACACAAACACACACTCTGCCTCTTCCTGCTCCGTGGACACCTGCCCATGTAGCGCACGCACGCACACACACACACACACAGGGCTAGTCTCATGCCAACAGCACCATCATATTAACCTGCTCTAGACATTTTTAGTTTTTCCATAGGGATTTCTAATGCAGTTCCAGATGTGTCATTCAGCACTCATCATGATGGTGGCGGAGGGCTCCTGCCTCTCCCTGCTCCGTGGACACCTGCCCATGTAGCGCACACACACACACACGCACAAACACACATGCACACACGCACTCTGCCTCTCCCTTCTCCGTGCGTGTGCAGCGCGGGCCAGGAGGAGGTTTGAAATGAGGTCATGAGCTGAATGTTATGAAATGCTTATTATGAATGTTGAGATGGGGGGGAGGGGGGCGCTCATTTCCTCATGGATATTATGGGATGTTCTCATGTCCTCGTGGACATTATGATTTCAGCAGAAGCTCTTCAACTTCGTCTCGTATAACGAGATCTTTGCATGGACGGTAAGCCGCAATCGTGTTTTTTTCCACTCAACAGTCTGGTCTCAATTATGTTCTAGTCTCACAATTATGTTCTAGTCTCACAATTAGCTGAATGGATCCTCCATTTGAAGACACAATTCTAAGATTTATTTTCACCTTTCTGTTCTGATCAACATTTTATCAAGAAAGTTAAATTCCTCCTCAACATCTCATAATCTCAGTAACTCCTGGACAATTGTCTTTTACGCAGAGGGAATAGCGAGATGAAGTGTGTGTAGCGGAGGTGTGTGTGTGTGTGTGTGTGTGTGTGTGTGTCCAGCCGTGACGTCCACTTCTCACTTGCGCTCCAGTGGAAGCTCGGCAGCGCTCTGCCGGGTCTGCAGCGTCTGCTGGACCATGTCCTTCCACTGGTCGTCGGAGATGTCCTGTGCCCAGGGAGGGATGCCCAGCGAGGGCAGGTTCACGGCAGCCATGGTCCTCTTCACCAGCTCCACGTGGTCTGCGGAGCGGAGAGTGAGCACACACTGGATTAGGGGTCACAGTTTAGTGAGCACACACTGGATTAGGGGTCACAGTTTAGTGAGCACACACTGGATTAGGGGTCACCTGACTAGTGAGCACACACTGGATTGGGGGTCACCTGACTAGTGAGCACACACTGGATTAGGGGTCACCTGACTAGTGAGCACACACTGGATTGGGGGTCACAGTTTAGTGAGCACACACTGGATTAGGAGTCACCTGATTAGTGAGCACACACTGGATTAGGGGTCACAGTTTAGTGTAGACACTGGATTGGGGGTCACCTGACTAGTGAGCACACACTGGATTAGGACCAGTAGGGCTGCACAATTAGTCGATTTGCAATCAAAATCGAATGCAGTTAGAAAACTGCAGAGGCTGCCTCAGTGCGCGACTCTGTCTCAATCGGTAGTATTTTTTTCATGTATAGGATTTTATTTTCATGTCATCCTTCTGTGACAGACAGTGAAGCTCTTCTAGTATGAGTGCTACATCAAAACATAATGACAAACATTAGTATTGGGGTGAGGGGTGATATTGTATTATTTCATCGCATGGGGGGGGGGGGGGGGGGGGTTGAAGCCACAGAGTAAAAGGTCAGTTCAGATTAAAAGGGGAAGTGTTGTTGGAGCAAACATTTGACATTTTGGGTTTCCTTGTTCCCTTTCTAAGCTAAATAAGCACTAATATAAGGCCACGTACACTCCATGAGCCTATTTCAAATCAGCACTAATATAAGGCCACGTACACTCCATGAGCCTATTTCAAATCAGCACTAATATAAGGCTACGTACACTCCAGTGGCGATTGCTGCTCTTTGGAACAGGGCAAGCTCTGATAAAAATGGTCAATTATTAAATTAATATAATTAAGGTGCTATATTGTTCTTTGAGGGCAAAAATGACCCCAAAACCCAGAATAGGCCAAACAGTAGGCTATAGAGTTGGCATGGCAGACATGGCATAATGTAGCCTACACCGTTATAGCGCGCTACCAGAGAATGTCTAATAGGAAGAGAATTGGCACTGTCTCGTTACTTCCGGTTTCTGGACTGGTTGCAGTTCCTCCTGAGATTCCACTTTAGGGCGCTCGCAGGCGAGTGCAGAATGCATGGAGGTCTATGGAGCTTTACCCCTCAATATCCACTTTTCTCTGGATATAATTTTGAGTAGTAATTTGAATGTTGCATTCGCTAGGAGAGGCAAAGAAAATAGACACTGTTGATTGTTATATTTTTTGAAGTCACGTAAGTCTTCTAAAAAGCCTTTCAAATATGTCAATGACTTCATTCATTAGCACAATGCTAGCGTGATATGGGCAACAACGACCCAACTTGTAAGAAATGAAAAGGACATAAGTACTCGTTCATTCAACTTTAGATCTAAAATCTATATTGAACTTGCATAAACTACAATAAAAATCTACGATTCTTCCACGACAAGCAGGTGAAAGATACATTTAGCCGTCTAGCTCCATAGACCCCCATTCAACCTGCACTCGCCCGCGATCACCCCCAGTGGAATTCTAATGGAACTGCAACCAATGTCGATACAATGAGGCTTAAAGGGGTGGTTCAGGATTTTGGACATAGGACCTCATTTCCAAGTAAGCAAGTGTGATATTTATCAGTGGAGACCGTTTTCAGCACGTTTCATCCAGTCCTTCTAATTGCAGAGTTCGCAGGTGCTAGGCTAGCGCAAGTCAACGGTATGTGCTAGCCTGCCACTAAAAACAGTCTTACCTACTCCAAAGGACACTCGAGGCAAATTCCAGACAATCGATGTAAATGTCTGTGTTGATAGAATAGTGTAAGAAATACAACTACCCTCGCATCGCGTTGCAATAGTTATACTTTGTTCCCTGAAGTTGGTAGTAGTCATTTTGCATCTCAGCGGCGGACTGATATTACCAAGGCTACTACTAGGCATCCCCATTGGAGTGCGCTTTACTGTTTACTTTTTGGCGCAGTACTACTAACTGGAGCAAGTATAATTCCGCCGCTGCTAAGACACTAGTCCCTCAAAATGTAATGCGATCGTTGAAATGCAAGGATAGAATAATGTTAGAAATAAAACTATCAATACAGACATTTACATCGATAGTCTGGCGTTATAATTTATTTGCCTTGGGTGTACTTTGGAGTGGGTAAGACTGTTTTTAGTGGCAGGCTAGCACATACCGTTGACTTGCGCTAGCCTAGCACCTGCGAACTCTGCAATTAGAACGACTGGATGAAACGTGTTGAAAACGGTCTCCACTGATAAATATCACACTTGCTTACTTGGAAATGAGGTCCTATGTCCAAAATCCTGAACCACCCCTTTAATAGAAAGTGCCAAGGCTCTCCGTAGACGGGCTCTGGCGCTACCTAACTTACCTAAATACACAACTGAGACAAAGGCAAGTCACAAACTCTGTAACTCCACATTACGGTTTTATTTACATTATGCTATTTACAAAGACAAATAGAAACCGAGTGTATTGCTCCCAAATTATGAGAATTTTAGCTGCAACTTGCCTTGCCTCTCGACTTCACCTGCCAACACTAACGTTAACGCATCCCTTGAACTTGAACCACTTCCTGTCAGATCGCGCCATATGCTGTCAATCAAAAAGAGTCCAGCCTCTATGACAGTTCCTCCAATCATCATATAGAAGCTCGGCGTCCGGGCCCTCCCACTGTCCCATTCACTCCCAGAGACGCCGGGCTTCCGTGGAAATGACGATTTTGTGGCGCTTAGTGCTAACCTGACCCTAGCCAGATGAATGTCGTTCCGCTTAGCTCCGCCTAGCTTCACTCACATCCATCTGGGACCTCTTCCATTGAGAGTGATTTCTCCAACCAACTTTATGGTTTAGCCAATCAGGACGCAGGGCGGGAGTTTCATAGATGTGACATAGCGTAGAAGCGACTGAGTCTGTTATTAGCGTCACGGGTTGGCTTCGATGTGAGTGGTTGAAGTAGCACGTCAATAGATGACGGACAAGTGGCTTATTCAATCATATGCAAGCATTTTTTGATTAGGCCCAGCCTTCTGAAGCAACACTTCAATGGATCGGTTCCAGATGGATGAGTGGAGCTAGGCGGAGCGAAATTCATCTGGCTATTGCCAGGTTAGCTTAGTGCTGACTTGTCCAATAAACGTGTAGCTTTTCTGCACTGAGATCAGCCCACTCTGTAGTGCCATTGAAAGTCCAGTGAAGCCGAGCGTCTATGGGTTTTTTGCATGGGTTTTTGATGGATCGTGTCGTCACAGCAATGTATTACGGGTGCGAAATCATTATTAAATCATTATTCATGAAATCATTATTGCTGAACAAACTAGCCATGAAGATGAACATGTTTTCAGCATGTTCTAGTTGGAATAGTAGGCTAAAAGCTAATGTAATAGTGTTATTTGATGCGATTTCCCGTGATATTTTAGAGGAGGCTGAGCTTCCCCTGTAGTCTTAGAGCAATCGCCTCTGGTACACTCCATGAGCCTATTTCAAACTGCTACAAAAACTCCGGGCATCTCACCAGCGTCCATGGGGATGGAGGCTCGACTGCTGTTGGCAGCCGCGCCCTCCGGGTCGTCTTCATCATCGCTGTCGGGAGCGGGGGGTTGGGGCAGGTGCAGACCCATCGCCTGAAACACGGACAACGTCAGCGCAGTACAGCTGGCTTCACTTCAGCCCTCCAAGTCAAATAAAATGAAATCCGTTAACAAAAACAACACGATCCCAGAGTGACCATTTGCAACAGGGAACCGGCGAGGAAGCTCTGCCACATTAAAGCTGCAGTTGGCAAGTCTGCCACATTAAAGCTGCAGTTGGCAAATCTGACAGATTGAGGGGATTTAGCCAAAATTTGGAATGTTTACAACTCTCATGCCCCTCCCCCACTACCACCGAGCACCCTCTCATTGAGTTTGTGCTCGTCAGTGCGCACCAGACTGTGATTGACCGTCAGATCTCACACAGCCCTGCTCTGATTGGACCAGAAGAACCGGGAGTTCTTGCTACCTGGATAATTTCAGTGAATATTCTTAAGGTGAGATGAACATTAAACGTCACTGTGTTCGGTGGGTTGCTAACTAACGACATCACCTACTGGCCAGCTAGTTACAGCTGTTGAACAATCTCAATAGAATTTTCGTGACGATAATCCTTTTCAATGAAGTATCCCTTAACGTTTTTCCTTAACTAAAGAAACAATTTAAGGTATTCTGTGCAACACCCTTAAATAAACCCCTTAAGGAGAAAATAAGCCTTAAGGGTCATACTTCATGGGGAAAACTTATGGTGTTTTGTGTTTACCCTCACTATGCCTCGCAGTGGGGGTGCGTGCGTGTGAAAAAAGTCCCGTCTGAAACACTGTCGCGCGGCGCAGCGTTCCAAACGTTGTGTAATCAAATACACCGGTATGGCGTTATATCATAAATAATATCATAACGAAAATATACACCGGTATACCGCCCAGCACTACCTTCCATATACAACTAAACACAGATGTTAAAGGTCTTGCTTAAGTGGATTTTTTTAACATTATTATTTTATTCTATCTAATTTGCACTTTCAGAAATAAGAGATGCTGTAGGGCTATTTATAATAATAATAATAATAATAATAATAATAATAATAATTTATAGCTGATTGTCTTATTTTGTTTACAAGTTACACGAATCTGGGTACTTATTGTACTGTTTAGCCTACATCTTTGGACATTAGGCTGTTGCAGATAGCCAGTCCCTCCAGGATTTTGTGAGGATTTTTTGAGATTGTTGCGATCTAAAATGCCTGATTTCGCGACAACTTTTCTAAAAAATTGCGATGGAAGTTGCGGTGTTTTTAGCTGTTTTTTGCGAAGAAATTGCGAGAGGAAGTGAAAATTGCAAAAATAGTTTTTTAATTGAGGGTAATTAAGGTTAGTAAGACCAAAATTACACGAATCATCTTGATGCTTATTAAAAAGGATAAGTAAAGGTAAATAGTAAGGGTTACAGAAAATCAAAGTAGGCCTACTTTATTTGTGTAAATACTTTGACTAGGGTAATTCACAAAGCAGTATAACCTTTCGTAGAACTGTCCAAAAAAGACAGCCCCCTAAAGAGATGGCATAATGTCATATGTTTCAATACATTCATATATGTTGTAATTCATATTAACTTCATATCTTTTTAATAATTCATATTCTGTGACTTGCATAATTACTAATAGCCAACTAAGTATCTAGTAATTTCATATTGATTTAAACTATTAGACTACACTTTTCTTTAATGTTTTTACATTGGTGGTGTGTAAGTCTAATTGACTGCCTGCCACTTTAAGGACGTGAGAGTAGCGTAACATATCCAAGTGGATTGGAACACTTGCATCTCACTGTGTTCGGCTACGACTGGAAATAACTTTTTGCATAGTGCATTAAGATATGTGGATAGAATTCGGGATGTTTTCTATGTCATTAGTTAAAATAAATGTTAAATATAAATGTAAAATAACTCGTATGAAATCATTCTTGGATCATAGAAGAGGTAAATGTCTTACAATGTTATTAATTTCTATGATTTTGGTAGCACTGCACTACACAAACTGAGCCCACAAGCTAGCAAACATGACACGAGCTAAAAGGACATCTCCAGGTGTAAACGTTTGCCAATGGGTTGCATATTGTAGCCTACTCAAATGTCAGTAAACCAAGTAGGCCTTAATTAACTTACTTTCATAGCTTAGGCAGGTTAGCAACACTAGGTTGAGATGACAGATGCAAACAAAGCAGATCATTAACGTTAGCCTTCTATTTATTGTCATCAAAACTGCAGAGGAGTGAACAAGTTATAGGGCAGTCTCTGGTGTCTGCAGAAGTGAGTGTGGCATCTGAGTCAATATTCTGCGCGAGGGGCTGTTGTGGTAGGTGAAATTTCACGGGGAAACCATGATGATTGGTCAAATTTGCATAAAAGTTGCAGTGTTTGGACAAAATTGCGAGGTCGCCCAGAATTCACGAGGATTTGCTGAATTTGCTTTAATTTTTGCGATCGCAACATCGCGAATTCCTGGAGGGACTGGATAGCTCAGGGAAGAGACTGTATGACACTAGGTGGTACAGCCTGAGACATGCACAATTAAAAAAAAATGCTTTCTGCATTTTTGTTTTGCTTTTCCCTCCATTGTACCGAACCGTGATGTCCGAACCGAGGTATGAACCGAACCGTGACTTCTGTGTACCGTTACACCCCTAGCCTACCACGAACAAGACGTGACAAGTGGTACACACACATCAACTAAAAGGCCCGATCAACAGCCAGCTTCTAAGGTTAGGTCAAGCAAGCCGAAGAGACACGAGTAACGACTCCGAATCCACATTTCAGTTGCTATGTCCAGTCAATTTCCTCACCTGTATTCGTTCCTGGACATCTTGAATCTGGTCGGCGTGTGAGCCCGCGTCCTCGGGTTGTTCGGTGGGCACCGACACCATTCCATCCGGGTCTTGGTTGAGGGGCTGGTAGTAGTAGCCTCCGTTGTCTTCATCCTCTTCGTCAGGGGCACCTGCTTCATCTTCCTCCATGTCCTCTCCGCTCCACTCCTCGGGCACGGCTCCTCCGTCGGAGGGACGGTCGTGTCCCAATTCCTCCTCGGAGTTCGGAAGAATTCTTTCAGGACCCATGACTTCCATCCACGGGCTCTGGGGTCTCAGCCGACAGCTCTAAACACAAAGCAGGGAGAGTCGACAGCCACAACAACGGCGACACGAGAACAGTGAGTTAGCGCGGCACTTGCAGAGTAAAGAATTGGACACTTTCATTATTCATTACAGTTCAACGACTGACCAACCGGTGTGAACGGCTACTCGACATGTTGGCTAGCGATAAGTCACTGAGCTAGTAACTAAGCTAGCTTGACACAATCAGTAAACAGAGCTCCATCAGGGAGCGACATGGCTGTACAACGGGAACGTGCAGGTTTATGTACAAGATAATATGCCAAGCATTTCAAATATTACATGTAAAATCCTCACCTCTTGCGTTTGTTTTCTGTATTATCTGTCAAAGGTTTTCTGCAATGACACTTCCTCAGTCAGTGTTTGCTTCCTGTGTAGAGCGGAAAAGGAAATTGGTCAGCATGAATGTGTTTGTCAGCTGTCATCTTACATGGCTCCGCCCCATCTGGTGTTAATTTAGTTCATCTCTATGGCAGTTACCAATTAACTAAATATTTACCAGTTTCTTTAAATGAACGCTTTAATTTCCATGCATTCCTAGACTAAACAGTATGTATTCAGTCAATCTTTCCCCCTCCATCGAAAGGATATGTGGAGGATGTTAATCAGAATGGACTCTCTATACCGCCACAAGAGGGCGCCACCGGATTAAACTTTAGGCGTGACGTCGGGGAAGGGGGCGTTCAGGAAAACGGTACCGTTTTGGCGCGTTTTCGCTCGCGTAGACTTGATTTTGAACCTCACATAGTGCGGCGGAGTGCAGTAGTTGGTCTTTTGGTAAATCTTCTTTTCAGCCTTATTTACATCCATCTAGAACTCTGAACATGCACATATACTTCTGCGGCAGCATACGAGGAGGCAGAGATGACGTGGCTTTATATCAAAAGATTGTCAAAAAATGCCAGCAGTATGGTACGGTTCTAACGGTGCATGTGAGCCACGGTCACCTCACTGAAAAAGGTAACTTGAACGATTTTAGGAATAGGAAAGTTTTTTTTTTATTCATATAAAATACATTATGGTTGATAGTGCCAGTCTTGTCCTTGAAAAAAGGAACTGCATATGTTGAAGTACCATGCGATCATATTTTAATGTCCAAAATATTGCATTTCTGCAGTAAAATGTTGTAGGCCTACTGTGTAGTGTAGTGCAATGCAATTTTTCATGTCCAAAATATTGCATTTCCCGTTTTCCTGTTTTGATATTCAGAAAACTGCGGTTTTGGCACTTGAAGTAGTACAGTTTTGTAAGGGTGTTGCTGTTGCAAGTTACAGTAAACACATTGTTGATTTTGGTAAACATGTGGCCAGCTTGTGGTAAATCATTTATTTATAATTTCATTGGACTTTACACAGCTATTAGTATTGCAGCATCCACCCGAGCTTCAAGACTTGGTTACAGAGATTACATTTGCTTAATCATTCTCCCAAACATCTCCCTTCAGGTGAAGATGCGTCACTTGAGGGAGACAAGGCAATCCATGACCGAGACATGAAGTGGCTAACAATGAGCGATGGTGAGAGAGCTTCTGGAAATTCTGCTGATTTACTGACATCAGAAAGGTTCTGAATAACACACCTCTGGAAGGTTGGCCATAATCTGATAGGCAATAATGACAACAATAACAACAACAACCACAACATGTCTGGTTGGCCATAATCTGATAGGCAAGAATGACTCCAAATAGACAACAACAACAGCAGCAGCAGCATGTCTGGTTTATTAGCTATACACTGTGTACACAACCATGTGCTCTGCCACACTCAAATGCATACATCTGCACACACTCACACACACTTGAAAACACTAAACTAGGCCTATCCCCACCCTGTCTCCCAACATACACACATACAGTGCAGCCAATTGTCATAATTACAGAGACATTTTACTGAGATTACATTAATGTGTGTTCCATTTACTCTTCCCTCTCTCCTTCTCTCCTCCTCTCCACCCTTCTTTCCTTCTCTCCTCCTCTGCTCTCCCCAGTCATCGTAGCGGAGGTGACCCAGCCGTCTCTGGGTGTGGGTTATGAGCTGGGTCGAGCGCTGGACATGCAGAAGAAGATCTTCTGCCTCTTCAGACCGTCCTCAGGCCGAGGTATCACCTCCCCCCCTCGCAGCAACATCAATCAATCAATCAGTCAATCAATCAATCTATCGACTAATCAAGCGATGTTTATTTCTATTCATAGGTGCCACCTACGTCACTATCAAATAGAACGCCGCCATATTCATGACCCATTTCGCCCAGTATGGCCGCCTACACTGCACATTTGAATGAGAGAGAGAGAGAGAGAGAGATATGTGGAGAAAATTTTAATTTTAGGCTCCGATCCTTATTTGTTACCCCCAGATTTATTTTGCCCCTTATTATCTGCCCCAGGCTTGCCCCAATTGGCTTTCCACGATATATCTACCTTGTTCATAACCCCTCCCCGTACAGTGGGGATAGCTTGAAGGCATTCAAGAGTAGGGGAGCGCCTGGACGATTGAAACACGGGACGAATTAAACATTCCAGTTTTCTCCCCGAGTGTATAGGCTAATGATGATAGACAGACGTCCTTCCGTCAAAACATAGAGCATGTTAACCTTCTATCAGCCAAATATCTTCCTGCTATGTCATTGTATCACGGAGTTATACACGAGTTTTGATACACAAAAGTAAACTTCATTAGCGGTTACATTTTTTTGATTATTAATGAGTGTTTTTCATTTAAAGGTTCGACTTAATGCTTATTCGGTAGACCATTTAGTGTTCTCCACAATCCCAGACTTTCATATCGCATGCTTGTTTACATGGAAAGCAAAACAAGCTATAGTGATATATGTCGTCCCGACCAGGCTGTAACTTCATGTATTTTAATTAAATGTACAAATATCTGTGTTTAAACAATCATTTATGGAGGTGAGACATGGAAACACAGTTTTAGGAAGATGAAAATACATTTGGGCCCACCAGGCAGGGGGTCGAGTTTCCCCATGTTATCCTATGGAGACTGACGGCCGGTGGGTCGTTAAGTCTACTTATTTGGATGTGCCGTGGCCTAACCCACGATATTTAAATACCTAGTGAAACGACATTTTCAACAATATAGCCTAAACATGATATAAATGGGAAAGCTTACCGTTCTAGTTATAAACATGGCAGAATCATCCACAGGGCATGATATTTCAAAAAGCGCTTTATACACGCTTCACGATGATGGCAATGAGTTGTTATCAGACATGCACGAAGACGTAGCCTATAGCCCTGCAACAATCTATCTAAAATAACACCTATTCATGATATGTAGTAAACATTTTGAAATTATGGGACGTTAGCGTACGTGGGACGTATAGTAGTACATCGCTTAAACTGTATGTTTCATTCGTCCCATTATGTTGTTTCAACTGTCCCGACCAGCAGGGACGAATGAAACACGCACGTCCCACTTTTGCTGTAGCCTAATAATTCCGGTTTTGTTCAAAGCTGAAAATGCATTTGTATTTGACAGAGGACAGATGTAGGTCACTAGTGACCAAATATTAGCTTTCAGTGTGGTACAATCGGTTTGTAAATTACGTTTAATTAAAAAGTGTTTCAACTATCCCGGTGTTACATGGCAACTGGCACCCATTTTAACTGGCTGCGTTGATGACGTTTCTTTGACAGATGTAGCCGCTTGCAGATTTGTCACTTTCTGATGGAAACTGGAGACGAACAAATACAAATATGCATGACATATTTAAATGTCAAAATTGTCTGTAGTACGCTACATACACTGGACCATGAATATGCCACCAAAAAAATAAATACCCAAATAATAACTCCACGTGGGTATCGAACCTGCTTCCTAAATGAAACCTCCTACATGATAACCATTTATCTACGTACTTGCGCCAAGAACCAGCTAATAAATCATAGGGAAATTTACTTGACTTAGTCTATACAATTAGAAGAAGTCAGCTTATGATTGTAGCAAGTTAACACGGCTGATGGTGTTGTCTTGCTACAGCAGTTGCCCAAGCCAGTAGGTCTTCAAAGTATCATGGTTAAGTTTTCAAACATTTCACTGACTACTGGTCAGGCTCTCTGTGGCCACCTAGTATCTGTAGCCTAAATTTAGGAAGCATTGCTGGTCTAAAAATAAATAAATAATAATTAAAAAAAAAAAAAAAAACGTGTGATGAGGAGGATTGAACCCATGTCGACTGCGTGAAAAAGCGATGTAAAGGCATTAACCTATTGCACCACAGGAGAAGCACCAACTTGTAAATTGGGAAATAAAGTATCAAAAAAACATCAAACCCATGTTTACATGTCAGCAACATTAACGTTAATAGCCTATAAGCCTAAGAGTTTTGACTCTCCCTGTGCTCAAAGTTTGTGTAAAATATGGACACGTTATAGACTTCTCCTGCCCATTGCAATGTGCGTTTCAATGCCTGTGTTTCATGAACTGAATTCTTAAAAGAATAGGCTGGACAACTTTTAAAAGGATACACAATTAGGCAACACATTTTAATTTAATTTATTTGCTGACGTTCATGTGGCTCTACAGACACTTCAGGTAGGGGCGGCCACAGCCTAACCTCAGTGAAACGTTTGTAAAACTTAACCATGATACTTTGAAGGCCTACTAAATGGCTTGGGCAACGGTAGCATGATAACATGATAACAAGTGGATAGACGCTATTCTATACCAAGAAAACAGGTAAATTCATTACGTTTTTAGCTTCTTTTTTTTTTATTACGGAACTAGACACTCTAACACACCTTATATGTGATTTTGGGAACTCTGTGATGAATGCAAATGACATTTTTTTTACATCCACTTTGGGTCGAATCAGTGACGCATGCACGTCAGCTCAAAACCAGGCCATTTTCGTGGGTCTATCACTAGGTGGCAGTCTCGCCAGGCTTTGTAGGTCACTTCCCGGAAACTTTACAGGCAACACTTCATATTTCATGAAAGACGTTATATCTCCATTTCTAGAAAAAAAAACAGGGATTTTGATGAAAACTAGCCACTGTTTAGCTTGGGATTTCTCAGGAACAGAGGCGTGGAGAAATACACGGTTTGCACCCACTGAGAGCTTAAAGTCTCACCTTTCAAACGAGCCATTGTATGTGTTCATAGCTATAACACAGAATATGCGGTGGCTGTACAAAAATCATCAACAATGGTCTAGATTGCTGGCACTCTAGGACAAAGCTTCCGAAAACAGCTTGGCATTCAATGAGTTAAGAACACTTACCAACTGTCCCTCTACCAGCTCCTCCAACCCCAGCACGGATAATAGATTAACCAAACGTGGCAGTACAACCATCCTTGCCATGCTGCGGTTGGAGGAGCTGGTAGGGGGGCAGTTGGTAAGTGATCTTAACAGTTTTCTGTAATAAACTCCGGGTTCGCTAACTACGTTGTTGGTGCTTCGTTTTATGTGTAGGGACCCTGAGCAAGCTACTGACGAGGTTTGGTGCTGTTTTGAACAATATTACTGGTTAAAAAATGCTACATGGGAAGCGTTTCGCTCATGGCCCTTAGCAATGCCACTGTTTGCGATTTGGGGCTATAGTGTATACCGGTAAAAGCTCTGTAGTGGTTGATCAACAAAATATTCTGTCTCCACGACTTATTTGATGTGTTTGAATGCAGAAAAAGATCCTGGGGTCAATTTTTGCTGGAGTTACATTTTAACCGAGTCCTACAAACTACCAGCTCACAGAAAAAATAGCTGTATTAAGTGAGTGCCCTACAAACTACCAGCTAGCGGGAGGGAGAGAGGGGGAGAGAGGAGGAGAGGGAAAGAGGGGATGAGGTGAGAGATGGGTGAAGAGGTGTGTTCTCCTCCTGACTGCCCTGTCCGTGTTCTCCTGTTCTCTCCTTATTCTGCAGTGCTGTCAGCCATGATCCGCGGGGCCGAAGACGGTTCCCTGTTCTACGTCAGGGACTACACGGAAGACGAGGTGGAGCGCGTTCTAGAGGAGTTCTTCAGCGGCCTGGCCAAGAACTAAGTGGAATCTGCATCGGAACCTTCCGTAGCACCTAGAGGGGTTCCGTGTCTCTGTGGAGGGATGTTGGTTTGTAGCTCAGACTGGAAACAGCAGGCTTGTGACGGAGAAGTGGTCAGTTTGGTCTTCTGACCAGACCTCATTTCTGTGATGTAGTACTCTACACTTTGGCCAGTAGATGGAGTTTAAAGGGCTTGTATGGTTTAACAGCCTCTTGGCTGGCATCACACACACACACACACACACACACACACACACACTTACATGTCATTGTTTGTCACATCCACCATATATGTCATTTAAACATGTACAGCACATGTATGTTACATAAGCATTCCAAATGCTTCCTGACATTAATGTAAAGTATGGGTGTTAAGACAGGTGTGTGCACCTGTCTGCCTTAATGCTAAGGACCGTCAATAGTGACACCGGTTTCGGTGAACTTTGGTAGTGGTTGATAATGAATGATTCATATTCTGTAGACTTTGATAATAAAAGATTTCTGTTTGTTGGAGCGTCTGAGGTGACATTTGGCGTGTTTGTTTGTAAACCCACTTGAACAGGTTCCAGCGTGGGGGGGGGTTATAAGGGTTATAGCGTGCGGCTGGTTCTGGACTGAATGGGGATGTGGGCCATCACAGAGATGAGAGGGACTGAACAGGGATATATAAGGGTTATACCCTCACTTAATCAGTTAGTTACAGTATACCCTTACTTAATCAGTTATACCCTCACTTAATCAGTTAGTTACAGTATACCCTTACTTAATCAGTTAGTTACAGGCAGGGCTGTAGTCAAGACCACCTTTGTCGAGTCCAAGACAAGTCCAAGACCAGGACTAGTCGAGACCAAGTCAAGACCGAGTCCAAAGAGGTTCGAGTCCAAGACAAGACCGAGTCCAAAAAGGTTCGAGTCCGAGTCAAGACCGAGTCCAGGATAGGAAAAAAAGTCTTATGCATGACAGTATCAAGACAATCATTTTGGGTTATTATTATTATTATTATTATTATTATTATCTAAAAGCAAAAACAGTGTGAACACACCCAGGATGTGTAAGTGTAGCCATTCCCCTTCTCCTCCAATATTATTATAGGGCTGTCAAACGATTAAAAATATATATTTTGAAATGAATTCATCTCGATTAACCGCAATTAAAAAGTTCCTAAAGACTAAAGCTTCTTAAATGGCATATTAAATACAACATAAATCACAAAATTAATGAGTAACCACAAAGGTAAAAGTAAAACACTTTTATATTATTTAAATGATAATACTGACACAGTAATTGTGTTTTAAAGTATTCATTTCTTAAGAAATACACATTTGATGCTGTTTAACTCATTTGTAAATGGTGCACTGTCACTTTAAGCCCATTGTGGCCACGTTCTCATAATGATCTTTTTTTTACCAGCTCCATTGAAATATAGCCTATAGCTAATCCACAAGCTCTAATATTGTTTGTACCACATGTATTGCACAATATTAACAATGATAAGCATGATATTAAGTTGGTATAAACAGCTTTCATTCCTTTGGAAATAGAAGCATGTAATGACATGATGCTAGCTAGACATTTTCTCTACAGAACGCTGCATGACCGGACTCCTGCCTCAGTGGACTCTTGTCGCTCCACGTTGTCTTTTTCTCTCCCACACCCCACTGCACCTGCCCGGAGTGACTCATCAAATATAAATACATACTTCACTCTCATAAATATAAATACATACTTCACTCTCATAAATATAAATACATACTTCACTCTCATAAATATAAATACATACTTCACTCTCATAAATACACACAAACCAACTTGACTTGCGGGCTTCGCTCAATAACTCCATCAGAACTACAGGGACTCATGTCTGCAGCTTTAGGGGAGTTTAAACCATAGGGGCCTAACAGGGGCGTTTAAACCATAGGGGCCTAACAGGGGAGTTTAAACCATAGGGGCCTAACAGGGGAGTTTAACCCATAGGGGCCTGTGTATGGCTTTCCTATTGGCCCTGTCATGACTGATGAGTCTTGTAGACGCCACGTGGAGGGTCTTGTCTAAAAGGACTTTGCTCCTATGCTCCCATCACTGCTCCAATTCAGAGTCGATTTAAAGCATCCTGGACAGGAGGGGGCGCTCTAAGTCCACAGCAGGGCTCATTCAGAACACTGGGGGGTGTATGGTGTAGCGTGCAGGGTTCATTCAGAACACTGGGGGGTGTATGGTGTAGCGTGCTGATGCAACAGCCATCGTGCAGCCTTGTTATAAAAGCTGCAGTCTTACGCATCAGACATGAACTTCTGAACCCCCCCCCCCCCCCCAACACACACACACACACACACACAATCCTCACTGCGGCTGGTACTGGCATCTGCCCTCTTCACAGATTTACATTTACATGTATTTATTTGGCAGACACATTTAGCTTAAACACACACACATCCCCCATTGCGACTGGTGCTGCTATCTTCCCAATCTCCTCCACACACACACACACACACAGAGTGTGTCAGTGTGCCAGGCAGCTGATCTCGTTGGGCCAAAGTGGGACAGCACCGTAATGTGTCTCCCCTGAATGCAGCCAGACTGGAGCTCTGAGACAGCTGAGCGAAGAGAGAGAAAGATAGAGAGAAGGGAGAAATTAATTTTACTGTCGGAATCTTTGGAAGACATTTTATATAGTATATATACTCTTTTGATCCCGTGAGGGAAATTTGGTCATTTATCACAATCCGTGAATTAGTGAAACACACTCAGCACACAGTGAACATACAGTGAAGTGAAGCACACACTAATCCCGGCGCAGTGAGCTGCCTGCAACAACAGCGGTGCTCGGGGAGCAGTAAGGGGTTAGGTGCCTTGCTCAAGGACACTTCGGGGTTCGAACCGGCAACTCTCCGGTTACAGGTCTGGAGTGCTAACCAGTGGGCCACAGCTGCCCCTCGTTTTTACGTAAAATCCTGTAAATAATCCCAAGCAAGGTATGGGATATCGTGCCACTAGAGACTAGAGATAGGGTATGGGATATCGTGCCATTAGAGACTAGAGATAGGGTATGGGATATCGTGCCACTAGAGATAGGGTATGGGATATCGTGCCACTAGAGACTAGAGATATTTTATTTTCAGGTGCTCTGCGATATCATTGTGCTGCTGCGTCCATAGTACGTTCACAACGTTCCTTGATTATTACGATATATTCAAGAGTTTCGTCTTTGTCAGTTCACAAAACTTTAATGCATAAACTTCAGTATCAAAAATAGGAGTGACACATAACGACAACAAAAAACATACATCAAGTACATATCACCAATAAATTACATTAATAATTTAAATTCATGACAAGAAAGTCATTCTAATATTCATCATTCTATACAGACCTTCAAAATATACTTATATATATATATATATATATCAGTGCAAGACACACATTTTTGTTGACGATACAGTACAGTGTGTGTTTTTGTTGTTGTGTGTATTTGTCCTTTATAAAAAAGTACTACATTATGGTATGTTTTGTTTTTGTGTGTATTTGTCCTTTATAAAAAAGTACTATATGATGGTGGTACTGGTTATTATGGTATGTTCGCAGTATTACTGTTTATGGCAAAATGTATGAGAGATGTTCCACCATTATTGTAAAAACATCTGAATAACTAGAAAACAAACAAACAAATAACAAACCGCATTTTTCCATCACATGACATGGCAAGAGTCCCACAACATTGATCACAACCGACCAATCAGAACAAAGTATACAATCTTTCAAATGATGGCTAGTTTGTGAGAAACAAATCTGATTCACTCAGTTTGTGTGTAAGTTAATGTGTGTTTGTGTGTAATTCAGTCTTTGAGTGTGCAAGTCTATGGACTTTATAATGCACCCGGGGAAAGATGGTGCAAAGTGTGATGCAAGGCTTATTCTTATCTTACACTCAGTAAAGTGTTGATTTTTCACAAGGCTTATTCTTATCTTACTCTCAATAAAGTGTTGATTTTTCACAAGGCTTATTCTTATCTTACTCTCAATAAAGTGTTGATTTTTTATCTTACACTCAATAAAGTGTTGATTTTTTATCTTACACTCAATAAAGTGTTGATTTTTATCTTACACTCAATAAAGTGTTGATTTTTTTATCTTACACTCAGTAAAGTGTTGATTTTTATCTTACACTCAATAAAGTGTTGATTTTTTATCTTACACTCAGTAAAGTGTTGATTTTTCACAAGGCTTATTCTTATCTTACACTCAATAAAGTGTTGATTTTTATCTTACACTCAATAAAGTGCAGATTTTTTATCTTACACTCAATAAAGTGTTGATTTTTATCTTACACTCAATAAAGTGTTGATTTTTCGCCATGTGCTCCTCTTTTATTAAACCTTGCTCCCAGGGGTCTGGCACATGATCCAAAAAATCGCTATCTATCGGAAAAGTGCTTATCTCCACGTCAGGGGCCTCATTTATAAAGCGTTCTTACGCACAGATTTGATCTTAGACCGTGCGTACGCTCAAATCCATGCCAACGCTCAGATTTATAAAAAACGTCTTTGACGTGGAAAAGTGCTTATCTCCACGTCAGGTTCCAACTTGACGTACGACCATTTCCTTGTGGTAATGCCTGGGTACTGCAAGTAATGTGAGGTCTAAATGCGATCAAAATTCCAAGACCAACGATCTCATGTCTTTCTTTGCCATATGCATGATCAATATCAGAAGATTTGTAAAGACGTTTTTGGACGCAGCTTAATGTTTCATGGTTTAGCATAAAACTGCTAATGAGAACTATAGCCCACTTAAGAAAGTGAAAAAACGTATCGCTTACTTATTTCATAGTATCTAAAAAAACACCAAGACCTACGATAGAATGATTGAAATTTCTTACAGGTGATCTAGTATATTTAGTGTTCTCACCAATCTAATATTGACCATAAAATGTCCAATTGCCCTCGTTTAGGAGAGGAAAAGTACATTTGTGCCAGGGAGGTAGTGGTAAAATAAGAGGTGGGTGAACTATGAATTCTGCAATCTTCGGATTTTTTAAAAAGGCATTCAGAACATGTTTGATAATGGTGGATGTTATTGTACAGTATTGGGAATATAGGATAGTATTGGATAATACAGTTTTGAATGTTAAAAGTGAATAAAGGTGGATAAACTCTAATAAGAGGCGGGTAGGCCTAAACTCTATTTCTGAAATTTCAGAGGTGGATAAACTGCGTTTACTCGTGTTTAGCCTCCACTACATCCTAATTTGCGCTCATAGGCCTATTCCCAGTTTCGTAACAGAAAGGTAATATTTGAATGTAAGCTATACAATGTAGGCTAGAGATACACTATATCATATATAGCCTACACAACCAAGGGACGGAAGTTATCTTCTGAAAGCAAGGCATCTTCATATTTAGTGTTGCGTCGGAGTTGCGTATAGGTGCAGAGCGCGCACCTGTTTGCTTTTTTTGACTGGCAGTGCCCAAGATCAGATGACAGTACTGAGTTGAATAATGTAGACTAGAATATAAAGGTAGGCCTAAAGCAAACAATAAAGGACAATGTTTAAGCCATTGGACATTATTGAAAGAAAACGATAGCAAAGATATGCAGAATGAATGAATAATGACTGGCGAACTAGGCTACTTTTTCAGCAAAAACATAGCCTATCCTAAAAGAAACGTTAAGCCTACGTGACATATCACGCTTAATTTAGTCCTCTGTTTTGTAGACTAAATCAGCATATTACCCTGGGTCATATTGGAAACGTACAGTAGCCTACTGTACCATAACGTACAGGATTATGCTGTAGGCCTAGAGGTCTTTCCTTCATAAGGTAGGCCTACCCAATTTTTTTTTTTCTACAAAGTAGGCCTAAACATACTAAATGTTGATTATTTACATTACTGCAAGCAAAAGGAATGAAAGCGAGCAGAGGACAATGGACATAGATGCATACGATCTCTTTCCAGAAAGCTTTGCTGGAAAAAAACATAATTAGTTAAGCTATTCGAACTGACACATATAGGCTAGTTAACATCAGATGGCATAGGCTAGGCCTATACAATGTTTTCAATATATAATTTTACATAGGCTACAGCTTTTAGGCCATTGGTTTCATTAAAACATATGCTAATGATATTGATGAGGGGGTGTTTACAAGGCGGAGACCTAAAACCATCCGGCTGCGCACAAGTTGACGTTCATTTGTGATTTATAATGGGCACATCTGGAAGGGTGGCGTACGCACTTTTTTTTGTGCGTACGTTCGTGTTCTTTGAATCACACATACGATCATTTCAGAAATGATCTAAAATCAAATGAAGGATGGTTTCTACACAACCCTTTTATAAATGAGGCCCCTGGTCTATAGCGAAAGCACAGCTGAAGACGCACTGTCACGCGATGTATGCAACTCCTCTGCAGGATAAATATCCTTTTTTAGGATTTTAGGATTTGTATTTAGTCATTCGAACATTATTGGGGTAAGTGGGGTACGTTTGACCACATAATCATTAAATTAGTGAATATGGTCTGGCCATGTCTTTCATGTCAATAAACTTTACGCCTCTGACCATCCGTTTCTGATCGCCAAGATAGAGCCCTATAATTGTAGCTGTGTGTGTGTGTGTGTGTGTGTGTGTGTATCACTCAGTCAGTGTGTGTGTGTGTGTGTCTGTCACTCTTCACGTGTGAATGTCCCTGTGGTTCTGACTGAGAGAGAGGATGTTACAAACACCCATCCCCTTAATGTGTTGAACACAGCCCTGTGTGGTTCTGACTCTGAGAGGCTGTTACAGACACCAACACAGAGAGACTCTGTGAGACAGAGAGACAACGTTACAAACACTTTTCCCCTTAATGTGTAGAACGCAGCCCTGTGTGGTTCTGACTGAGAAAAAGACAGTTACATACACCCTTCCCCTTCACATGTTGAACGCAGCTCTGTGTGTGTGACTGAGAGAGAGGATGTTACATACACCCTTCCCCTTCACATGTTGAACGCAGCTCTGTGTGTGTGACTGAGAGAGAGGATGTTACATACACCCTTCCCCTTCACATGTTGAACGCAGCTCTGTGTGTGTGACTGAGAGAGAGGATGTTACATACACCCTTCCCCTTCACATGTTGAACGCAGCCCTGTGTGTGTGACTGAGAGAGAGGATGTTACATACACCCTTCCCCTTCACATGTTGAACGCAGCTCTGTGTGTGTGACTGAGAGAGAGGATGTTACATACACCCTTCCCCTTCACATGTTGAACGCAGCTCTGTGTGTGTGACTGAGAGAGAGGATGTTACATACACCCTTTCCCTTAATGTGTTGAACACAGCTCTGCATGGTTTTGACTGAAAGAGATGCTGTAACAGACATGCTTCCCCTTCACATGTTGAACGCAGCTCTGTGTGGTTCTGAGAGAGAATGTTACATACACCCCTCACCTTCTCGTGTTGTACATAGCTCTGTGTGGTTCTGAGACAGAGAGGATGTTACATACACCTTTCCCCTTCACGTGTTGAACACAGCCCTGTGTGGGTGTGGCTGAAACATCAGACTGCTCAACCAACCAGATCATTCTGGAGAGTTCTGAGGGGTAGCCCAAAATGTCCGCTCAAATTTGTCCCTCCCCTTTAGGTCCCCAGGGGTGTGGCTTCACACGGAATAGGGGCGGGCAGTCCACTCTGATAGGTCTGGGCGTTCCACACTGCGTGTGATTGGAGGTAGAGAGAGGAAGGGGTTGTGGCTTAGATGACCTCCGTGTTGAGTTTCTTCTTCTCTGGTTCAGTGGGGTCGGGGGGAGGCGGCTCCAGGAAGCTGATCTTACACTCCTGCTCAGGAGGGGGCGCCGAAGACCCCGTCTCCTGCACTCTCCCTCGCGTTGCTCGGCAGCCGCGAAACAGCTGGAGCGGGGAGGTTGCCGGTGACGGTGACGATGATGACGATGATGAAGAGGAGGCCGGGGGCGGGCGGCAGCGGCAGCGAGGGGCGCAGTGTTCCATCCAGTGGCCACGCAGCACCAGCGCCCCCGTCAGGCCGACCACCGCCAGCGTCACCCCCCCCAGCACCAGGAGCGTCACCAGCTGGGCCTGCGACAGCCCCCCCGCCCCCCCAGGCTGCGCCAGCACTTCCTTCACCGAGATCTTCAGCAAGCGGCCGTCGCCCCTGCCCCCTTCGTCCCCCGTGCCCCCCTCGCCTGCGTCCAGGGTGCGGTTGCCCCCCCGGCCCCAGGTGCCCTGCCTGGCCGTGGCGCCGCTGCTCTCTGGCGCCCCCTGTGGTGGGCGCCGGGGTGGCACCTGGCAGGTGGTGCCCGAGTAGCCGCCGGCGCACAGGCACAGGAAGGCGTCGACGCGGTCCAGGCAGCGGCCGCCGTTCAGGCACGGCCGGCTGGCGCAGTCGTCCAGGTTGGCGGAGCAGAAGCGCCCGGCGAAGCCCAGCGGGCACAGGCAGGAGAAGCGGTTGACTCCGTCCACGCAGGTGGCGCCGTTGGCGCAGGGCTGCAGCTGGCAGTCGTCCACGTTGGTCTCGCACCGCGGTCCGGTGAAACCCGCCAGGCACCGGCACGTCAGCACCGGAGAGAACCCGCCCAGGTCCTCACACAGACCGCCGTTCTTACAGGGAGACCTGGAACACAAACACACACACGTTTACATTTAGTCATTAACCTGGAACACAAACACACACCTTTACATTTAGTCATTAACCTGGGACACAAACACACATAGCTGACGTTTTTAGTTAACGTTAAAGTTGACTGATATATAGCAGGCACACTTTTATCCAAGCTCCTCTACGGGTCAAATGATTGTCGGTTGGTCATTGGTTACGTCACCACTGCTCCACTTTTTATCCAAAGCGACTTACAACAGTTAAAAGGGAAATCCGGTGTAAAATGGATTTTGGATATGTTTAGCTTATCTTATCATATGCTTAGCTTATGCTTAGCTTATCTTATCATATGCTTAGCTTATCTTATCTTATGCTTAGCTTATCTTATCATATGCTTAGCTTATGCTTAGTTTAGCTTATCTTATGCTTAGCTTATCTTCTGCTTAGCTTATCTTATGCTTAGCTTATCTTCTGCTTAGCTTATCTTATGCTTAGCTTAGCTTATGCTTAGCTTATCTTCTGCTTAGCTTATCTTATGCTTAGCTTATCTTCTGCTTAGCTTATCTTATGCTTAGCTTAGCTTATGCTTTCCCCTTTAAGGCATAATCAGGGCACAGGGCCTCTAGGATATTGCTAGTGCAGCAATAAGTGCTACATGGAATACCATAACAGCTCAAGAGATGCGAAGGGAAGGAGAAGAGGGGGGGTCAGGACAGGAAGTGCTAGATATAGTTGGTCAAGTATGTCCAGTTGGTGGTAACTGTAAAGTCTGTTTTGTGTGTGTACATGTGCTAGTATGTGTCTGTTTGTGTAAGTGTGTGTGTGTGTGTGTGTGTGTGTGTGTGTGTGTGCGTGCGTGCGTGCGTGTGTGTGAGCATCTTCTGTGCTGCAGATGGATCACGTTGTGCTCTGTGTGCTGCTGGAGGGCAGGTTGCCATGGCAAACATCCATGATTGCTGTACACAGGCATATGTGACATCTGCCAAGTGTGTGTTTGTAAACAAATAAGACAGGCACATGTGGGACAGGCTATATGTGTGTTTGTAAACAAATTGGGACAGGACAAGAGTGTGTTTGTAAACAAATAAGACAGGCACATGTGGGACAGGCTATGGGACAGGACAAGTGTGTGTTTGTAAATAAATAAGACAGGCACATGTGGGACAGGCTATATTTGTGTTTGTAAACAAATTAGAACAGGACAAGTGTGTGTTTGTAAACAAATAAGACAGGCACATGTGGGACAGGACAAGAGTGTGTTTGTAAACAAATAGGACAGGCACGTTTGGAACAGGGGCCTATTGCACAAAAGCAGAATTAAGACATCCGGGATAAGTTACTGAGCTGCGCTCAATGAATCCAAAACAAGAGCGTACAGGCTTAATTGGTTGCACAAAGACCAAGCCAGGATGAGCAGACACGGATTCATCAAGCCAGGTGAAACCTATCCTGGATAAGTGCGCGCTCACGGCTCCCTCAAATAGACCCCGCCACCGATCACAGATTCACTGATTCACCATGGCAACTAGCGGCTTCATTGCTTCTTCTACGATGTGAAGTAGGTAGCGATAGCCTTTTCACAACAGCAACAAACAGCAACACCTCTGTTTAGGAGAATATTGCAGCTAGTGCCGCGACCACCACGCGTGAAATGGTTAGGCACTCCCGTGACGTCACATTGTCGCATGACAGGTCAGGAATGGCGAGTATGTAAAAGTTAATTAATGATCACAAACGTTTAAATAATGACAGTGGGTCTAGGTATATGTGATAACAATGTGTAGTGGGCAGTGGAATAACTATTGGTTTCCGTTTGTGGTGACTGCTGACTGAGATAAGGGATGAGATTAAATAGATCCTGGAACTTAGCCTGGTCTGGAGCAGGTTAGCTCCACAGAATAAATCGCCATGGTAACTTATACCATAACATATCCTGCTGCCCCCTATCCCGCTTTTGTGCAACTGGATCACGGATAAATTGAGCCAGGATAACCAAGATATCCCGGCTTAATCCCTTATCCTAGTTTTGTGCAATAGGCCCCAGGA
>NC_055972.1:1992395-1999895 GCF_018492685.1 Alosa sapidissima | reverse complement strand
ACATATACACACACTCACACACATACACACACACACACATACACACACACATACACACACACTGTCTCACACAAACACAAACACCTTCTCTGGCCTCCCAGACACACAGTTGCACACATTGTCTTTCTCTCTCTATCTCACACTCACACACATACACACACACCCCCTCACCACCTGCCTGTGTCTGAGTTTTCTTAGTAGCTTGACCTGTGACCTGCAGTGCCTGATGCACGCGCATCACACACTCCTAGGACAAACACAAGCGCAACACATGCCCTTTGAAACACACACCTTTAACCCCCACCAACCACACACACACACACATGTTATACAGTCCCTAACACACTAATACACATCCACACTCCAGGGCTTAAACAAGTACTGTTTTTTAATGGTTCACAGGTTTGTCATGATAGCTGTCTACTAGTTGCTATGTACCGGTACAGTGCTAATGCTAACATGCTGACATTACTGCCTTGATAGCTAGCGTTGCTAACATCACTGCTTTGATAGCTAGCGATGCTAACATTACTGCCTTGATAGCTAGCGATGCTAACATTACTGCCTTGATAGCTAACGATGCTAACATCACTGCTTTGATAGCTAGCGATGCTAACATTACTGCCTTGATAGCTAGCGATGCTAACATTACTGCCTTGATAGCTAGCGGGTGATTCATATTTAGATGGTTATCCAGAGCAGACCTGTTCTTATTGTTCTTTAATACAGCTGTACACAACACACACACACACACACACACACAACACACGCACACACAAACATACACATAGATGGTTATCCAGAGCAGATATAGCTGTACACATCATACATGTCACTGCGGTGCAGGGTCTCGTTTTCAGTGCAGTACATAGAAATGTCTAACCTGTTTAGCCTTTAGCCATTCTGTCCATGACACATAGCGCAAACACACACACACACACACACACACACACACTTGTTGCTGCCTTGCTCCGTTCCTCTCCCCTGAGGCCTATAGGATATTAATCAGCCTGTCGGAGCAGAAAGGAATCCAACAGCTGAATTCACTAGGGACAAACAGGGACTCCAGACAGGGGCGTTATTAGGGGTGTGTGTCTCCCTCAACCCCCACGTAGTCATCTAAAAGATGAACAAATACCAGCAACAGAGACAAATCAGTTCTAACTACTGATTAATGATGCTGGCGGCGGGCTACGCGCGCAAGATAGCTACTGACCAATGATTCTAGCAGCGGGCTACACACGCAAGATAGCCTTAACAAAAATGAGGTCGCAAAATGAAAGCAGATAGACAAATCTACAACACGCGTGCCGTTTTCATGCGCACAGAACAAAGAGCATGCACAGGTCTTGCAAACGATTGTTGGTTTCTGGTGGTAGCTTGCTAATTACTGAAGAAAGACTTGTGGTTATGGATATAATGAACGTTCTGAAAACAAAAAGTACTACAGTTGCACAGTGCATGCTACTTGGAAGGCACAGCAAAGAAAAATATTCAAACAACAATATGCGTTTTTTAACTCAGAGTAATCAGCTCGGTGCCAAAACTCCACTGGCCCACCGGGAATTTGTGAATTTCCCGACTCTCCCGATTACCACTCCGCTATTGATCAAAGCAATGAGGAGCAGGATAGCAGTGGAGGACTCTCCTGTTGCTGTATCAGCAGATGAGAAGGGTCTCAGCGTTCCACTGACCTGACTGGCTAGGCTCACAGGTTGGTGAAGGAGAATGCTTAATCGTAGCCAGCTAGTTGAGCACAGTGATTCTATGCTTTTATGAGAAAGCACAAATTTCCCTAGCAGACCTTTACAAAATCTCACTGCTGTTTAAATCATCATAAAGAATACTAACACCAAACAATAATACTAACACCTAACAATAATAACACCAAACACACCTGAGGGGTATTTCACAAAGGCAGAATTAAGACATCCAAGATAAGTGAGAAAGCGAGGTTTGACATAGCGTTGTCTGGTCATCCTAGCTCAACTCGTTTCACTAACGCCAATCCAGGATGAGTAGGAGCGACTATGTCAAGCCAGGTGTAAGTAATTCAGGATGTGTGCGCGTTCTCGTTTCTGCTCCAAAGTGCCCACGGTTGGAATAAAAAAGACGCGGAAAATAGCGTCATTCACACAAAGTGAACAACCGCTTTTGATATAGACTAACAATAAAGTAAAGTTGTCCTTTTTGGAATGGGGAATCATGGCTATTTCTGTAAAACAGCAAAAGTAGGCGTGGTAGACCAACTGAATGCAAATTTACGTATGCACCCACGTGTGAGTGCTTCCTTGTCTCGGTACGCAACATCATTAAGAAGGCGCTTGCCCCTGCAAAGATGCACATAGTATGATATACCTTAATATTATAGTTGAAAATACCTTCGAAAACTTGCCCCCCCCCACTTCAAATCAACTACAGTAGGCTATTCATCAAACGTCTATCAATAAAATAAGCAAACAATGAGTACCTTGGCCTATGTTAATAATTATAAGGCTATCACAATTAAAATAATAACCATATGTTAGTAGGCAGACAATCTGTTTTGTTTTGAAGGGCCGTGAGTGTTCGACTCCCATGCCGGTGTGTGTCGAGGTGGCGGGTTCGAGGATTACGAGCTCTGTTACACATGGCCATGTCCATTTTCCTTGTGAGTTAAATGTGTTCATGAACATGTCTGGATAACAGGGTAAGGTAACAGATCATGAATGCGTATTTTAGGCATGGTATAGGCCCTATTCTCGGACTGAAAGTCTGCAGAAATTCATTACTTAACAATATTTCCAAAACATTCCTGGGGGTGGCACCCCCGAACCCCCGCTAACTTTTAAGCTAAGCCCCGAATGTTTTGAACTCTTGGTAACGCCCAATTGATCACAAGCATAACTAAAGCATTTATTTATTTATTCATCTATTTATTTATGGGGGGGGGGGTATCTGTCAAGAGGAGAGGAGAAAGAATAAGAGAACGGAGAGAGAGAGAGAGAGAAAGAGAGAGATAGAGAAAGAGAGAGATGGAGAGAGATAGAGAGAGAGGGAAAGAGTGAGAGAGAGAAAGAGAGATCCATTGCGCTGTGGAGGTTTTCTTCCATAGATACAATTCTATTTCAATTCAATTCAACAAGCTTTATTGGCATTAATGTAAATTTTACAGTGTTGCCAAAGCATTCAATACAGCAATAATAGTAATATAGATAATAATAGTAAAACAAGTAATGATAATAATAATAATAATAATGATAATAATAATAATAATAATAATAATAAAAATAATGAAAATAACACCTGGCTATTAAATGAACAGAAAAAAAAAAACTATGGATTATTATGTTACTCATCATGTAACATGGGCTGTTCTCTCAGGATGTGGCAGGATTGGAATGTATTCAGCAGCTAGGTGGACACAACTGTCTACTTCCCCCAGGAGGAATGATAGTTTTTGTTCACTGTTTGTGTCAAGAAATTCGGGACAGATATCTGCGATTTTAGTAAAATATTCGTCCCTTATAAGTTTGTATAATTTGCATTCAGTTAGAAAATGTTATGTTGGTGGCCAAATAATTTATATAAAGGTTAAATAAAGTCGGACTAAAGTTTTCCCCCCCAATTCCGCTATTAATTAATTTTAACATTAGTCCCTCGTTCCAAATTGAATCAAACGCTTTGCTGAAATCTATGAAGCAGCCAAATAATTTACCTTTTTTAAATTTTTTTACATGTTCATCAATTATTGTTTGATAATAAGTTTGTTAATCTGTTGTTTAGAATTCCACAAAAAAGTTTTCCAAGGTTGCTGCCTTGTGATATACCTCTGTAATTATTTGGATTAAATTTGTCGCCTTTTTTATGAATTGGAGTAATGTGGCTCACTTTCCAATGATCTGGAAAGTGGCCCGATGATCGAATCATATTGAATAATCAAGATTGCGCCTCTTAATTTAGTTGTGCTGTGTTTCAACATTTTATTGTAGATTCCGTCAGTGCCGCATGATTTTTTGTTTTTGAGGGATTTTAACTTTGTTTTTAATTCGTGCATGGTTATAGTAGAGTCTAATTGATTTAATTTGTCCTTTTCTGTTTGTTCAAGTTTTTCCAGTTTATATTTGACGTTTTTTTTGTTCAGGATTTGGATATTTTTTTTCGTACAATTTTTCAAAATGTTCTGTCCATTTTCTGCCATCCACAAGGGGGATGGAGTTTTCTTTTTTAGTTTTATTGAGGTTATTCCAGTGATCCAAAAGGTGTTTTGATCTAATGCATCTTCAATTTGTTTTAATTGTGTATTTACATGATTAGTTTTTTTGTGTCTTAGTAAGGATTTGTATTTCTGAAGGGTGTTATGATGTTGTGATCTAATCTCTTGATTTATTGGGTCTCTGTGTTTTTTATTTGCACATATTCTCAGTTCCTTTCGCAGTGATCGGCCGTCTCTGTGTTTTTTATTTGCACACATTCTCAGTTCCTTTCGCAGTGATCGGCCGTCTCTGTGTTTTTTATTTGCACACATTCTCAGTTCCTTTCGCAGTGATCGGCCGTCTCTGTGTTTTTTATTTGCACACATTCTCAGTTCCTTTCGCAGTGATCGGCCGTCTCTGTGTTTTTTATTTGCACACATTCTCAGTTCCTTTCGCAGTGATCGGCCGTCTCTGTGTTTTTTATTTGACCACATTCTCAGTTCCTTTCGCAGTGATCGGCCGTCTCTGTGTTTTTTATTTGACCACATTCTCAGTTCCTTTCGCAGTGATCGGCCGTCTCTGTCTCCATTTGTTTGCATTCGTATTCTTTCTTTTTTTAGTAGTATATAATTTACTTTCCTTAAAGATCTTTTGGCCACGGTAGAGAAAATTGTTGTTAATCTTTCAGTGGCTAAGTTGATGTTTTCTTTATCATTTTCGAATTTGGTGAACAGGATGGAGGATCATGTTTTCTATTTGGATGCAGTTTAATTGTGTTTTAAATTGTTCCAGATGGTCATTGTTCCATATGTATTTTACGGGGAGTGGGTGTAGCGCTGATGTAGATTGTTGGTGTTCAAGATTAAGGTTAATTTTTAGACTAATGGTGATGTGACTATGGTCCGATAAAGGCAGCTGTGGCATCTCCATGAAATAATTTATTTGATTTGGGTCTAGGTCTGTTATAGGGCAGCCGTGGCCTACTGGTTAGCACTTCGGACCTGTTGCCGGGTTGCCGGTTCGAACCCCGACCAGTAGGCGCGGCTGAAGTGCCCCTGAGCAAGGCACCTAACCCCTCTGCTCTCCGAGCGCCGCTGTTGAAGCAGGCAGCTCACTGCGCCGGGATTAGTGTGTGCTTCACCTCACTGTGTGTACACTGTGTGCTGTGTGTGTTTCACTAATTCACGGATTGGGATAAATGCAGAGACCAAATTTCCCTCACGGGATCAAAAGAGTATATATACTTATACTATAGCATAATCCACCACACTGCTGCCCAGGGATGAGGAGTAAGTGTATTTGCCCAGAGAGTCACCCCTTGTTCTGCCATTGACAAGGTACAGACCCAGGGTTTTACAAAGTTGTAGAAGTTCCTTGCCATGTTTATTGAGTATATATGATATATATGATGAGTATATATATGATACTCTATATCAGTTTACTTCTGTTTTCCAAAAGAAGTAATAATCTCTGACCGACCAAAGCAAGCAATCACACACACACACACACACACACACACATACACACACACACTTGTCCTTGCCTGATCAGTGGCAAAGTGAGATAACCTCTGGCCTGTGATGCAGTGCCCATTTACATGCCATGCTGCACACTGAGGCTCATAGCGCTTGGACGTGGTGTGTGTGTGTGTGTGTGGTTGGATGTGATGTGATGTGATGTGTGTGTGTGTGTGTGTGTGTGGTTGTGTGTGTTTGTGTGTGTGTGCATGTGAGAGAGTGTGAGCATGTGTGTGTAAGTGTGTGTGTGTGTGTGTGTGTGCGTGTGTGTGTGTGAGAATGTGTGTATGTGTGTGTAAGTGTGTGTGTGTGTGAGAGAGTGTGTGTGTGAGAGTGTGTGTATGTGTGTGTAAGTGTGTGTGTGTGTGTGAGAGAGTGTGTGTGTGTGTGTGTGTGAGAGTGTGTGTATGTGTGTGTAAGTGTGTGTGTGTGTGAGAGAGTGTGTGTGTGTGTGTGTGTGAGAGTGTGTGTATGTGTGTGTGTGTGTGTGTGTGTGACAGATCTTACCTTGAGCTTTTGTTCCCAGAGGGCTGAAGAGTAAGCAGCAGCCTCCATAGAGGAGCAGGAGGGTCAGAGAGAGACGCTCAGACACACACATTCTACCGGCCGACCGCCTCCACTGACCTGCAGGAAAACAGCCCCTCCCACTGACCTGAGAGGAGAGGAGAGAGGGAGGAGGAGAGGAGAGGAGAGGAGGAGGAAGAGAGGATGGAGAGAGGAAAGGAGAGGAGAGAAAAAGACAAGAGAGGTGAACACAGACATCTTGCACACCATCCTCCCAGTCTTTCTGTCTTACACACACACACACACACTCTCACACACACAGGGAAACCTGATCATCCACACAGTGAACAGACACTTGCATGCTCAATAATTAAGAGCAGTGCATGAATTTTTTATGGAGGACATTTACAGGACAACCACGCCCCCTTCCCACCTGAGACATCCCTACGGGACACTATGCTCGCTTCCTGACTCACCTGAACAGGTAAGAACATCTCACAGAGTCCCTAACGCACTGCAGGTCTAGTTCCAGCATAGAGCACCACCAGTCGTGTCCCAACACCCTTTAAAGCACATCCATGACAGGGTAACCACATGTCCCAACACCCTTTAAAGCACATCCAAGGCTACTGCACACTAGCCCAGCTCCTTAGCCACTACGCTACCACAGGCTACTGCAGACTAGCCCAGCTCCTTAGCCACTACGCTACCACAGGCTACTGCAGACTAGCCCAGCTCCTTAGCCACTACGCTACCACAGGCTACCATAACCTATAAGACTAGAATAGATTGGTTATGAGTGACCACTCGCCAACAAGACTAGAATAGATTGGTTATAAGCAGAGCCAGACAGTAACGGAGTACATTTTCTTGAGTACAGTACTTGAGTACAGTTTTGAGGGATCTGTACTTTACTCGAGTATCATTTTTGGGGAGTACTCATGAATTTACTCAAGTACATTTGAGAGGCAAATATTGTACTCTTTACTCCACTACATTATAACCGTGAGTACCCGTTACTTCTTCTAAATAAAAAGGTAAAAGCAAAAATCTCGGAAACCCTCAATTTGTTGTTTCCCTCTCAAACGTGATTGGACTGTGCAGGCGCCAATGATTGGGACAGCCTATCAGCAATCACCTTCAGCTTTCCGCCAAAGTCAACTCCATGGTCAGATTTAGATAAGAGACGAAACCATAGATGAAACAATGGATGAAGACGCAAAAGGTCCATCCCGGGAATGTGCCAAAATCAAATGACTTGATTTTACTTTCAATTCCTTTTACATTCTCCAAGGTATTAACAT
>NC_055972.1:1982395-1984895 GCF_018492685.1 Alosa sapidissima | reverse complement strand
AACTTGGTTTGGTTTGTCTATTTACATTTAAAAAGAAAAAAGAAGAAAAAAATTGGGCAGCCGTGGGGCTTGGGGCTTGTAACTGAAGGGTTGCCGGTTCGATCCCTGACCCAGTAGGAAGAATGTGGGCAGGGGAAGTAGTTGAGCACTGCTCTCCCATGCCCACAACCACGGCTGAAGTGCCCTTGAGCAAGGCACCTAACCCCTCACTGCTCTCCGAGCGCTGCTGTAGCAGGCAGTTCACTGCTCCGGGTTAGTGTGTACTTCACCTCACTGTGGGCCAGATAACGCTTTTGCGCCCACTTCAGGCGTATTTGTTTCGCAATGTGCGTGTAAAATCATTGCAAGGTATGTACAAACAGGCCGCAATGATGTAAAAGCGCAAACTGCCTGTCGCGGGAGCTGAAAGTGGCAGATTGCGTTTGTCATGTCATGCATATGCATTCATGGAAGGATCCAGGGGAAAGTGGGAGTTTAGCATAAAAAGATGGGAGGGGAAGAGTAAAGAGCGCCTAGTTATGTATTCTGCGGTATGTACAAAGACTGCTCCTGAAAGCGCACATCTATTCTGCGCCTAAATACTTCCGCCTTGTAAAAGCAGGTGTTAATCCAAATTGCAGTTCAATGTGTCAATAAGAGAACCTTTCAAAGACAACAGAATCGCTATTTAGAGCACCAGTTTTTGTGGTGAAAGTATTTGTACTAACAAAAGCAACCTTAACTTTCGTTAGCCTTTCGAATGTCTTACTTTCACTTTCACGTCATTCACTTAAACTTTCCTACTTGCTAGATTTGACCAATCATCCATAGCCTACTGTACGTGTACAAGTAGTTTGAGTAGAACTACTGATCTTCATTATCTCCCTGCTTGTTTACATCTTATCGTGTATTAATGTTGTCATCAGTTAACTTCATTCAACTGCGCTTGTATGTAGGCGCTGCCATTCAGTTGTGGACGTTCGTAAATTGCGTTTATGGGCGGAGAAAGGCAGAGAAAGGCGCAGTTTACACTAAGGATTGAACGATTGATAAATACGATGGAAACTTGGGTCTGACAGCGTTCACAATCTGCGGTGTGTCCATGACGCTGAAAACGCTACGTTCACAAATGTACGTACATCTGGCCCTGTGTGTTCACTGTGTGCTCTGTGTGTTCACTAATTCACGGATGGGATAAATGCAGAGACCAAATTTCTTGTATACGGAAGAGTACAGGCCTATTAGCCTGATTTACATTTACGTGTTACTAATTCCGCAGAACTGAAAGCCATATACTGAACTTATAGCCTGGGTGCCATTCCGAACTTAGTCCTTGCTCCATTGTGGTGGAAGTATGCTCGCCCTAAATCGGGCGGACCAATCAAATCAGGCTTTACGATGATGGACAGGTGAGCAACAGCGCCTGGTCTATCACGTCATCTGAGCACGTTTAGATTAGGCTTATGTTTGAAACAAAAACGCTGTGGCTAGAGGAATACATGGCTTTTAAGACCCCATATGGAAAATTCATATTATTTAATGAGGTTGTATCACTGAAAACGATTATTTCTGAAAATTTTGGCCAAAGTTGAGATGTGGGAAAACTGGTGGTTTTACTTTCATCAAGGGAAAACAGCGCTGTTACATTGCGACATGTTCCCTCGTTCGTTTGAAATCTCTGATTGACCACCTGTTCGAGGGATTTGCGACAGCCTTTCCCAGCTGTTTAACATGTTTGTAGCATATCACTGTTCAACAGAATTATTTTAAAAACGGAGGGGATATAGGAGCAGAAGGATGGTTTGTGTGTTTTCCTACACCTCACGGTAAGCTATTTTGTTGGTCTGATTGGTTAGGTCTATCCAATTGAGTGCAGAGGCATTCCCCCCCTGTATCGGTTGAAGCACGCCCCATAATTACGTCCCAATGGAGAAGTATCAGACTCATATTCTGACTAGAATTTGAGTATGACAACGTCAGGCTACTGAACTTATACTTTTTTAAACAAATTGTACAAACAAACTGCACAAACTAAAAAAAGTTTCTAGTCACTGATTTTGGAACACCTTGGGGTTTAATCAAAGAACAGCTCTGGGTTTAATCTGGATCAGGGTTTAATCTGGATCAAGGAACAGCTCTGGGTTTAATCTGGATCAAGCCACGGTGTGATGCTTTACTGCTTCACTACTGCCTTTGATTGATCATTTAATAAACCATATGGATTATATAGCATAAAGGCTGCGTGACTCTCGGATTACCCCTGCAGCCAGAAGTTCTTGGAGATGCCGGCGTATATGGATTATTTTCTTTTAAATGATTTCTTCTCTATTTTTTCCTCTTTTATATCCCTTTCATTTGATTTGTCGATTCAGTCTGTGTAAAGCACATAGAATGACAATTGTGTGATAATGTGTGTGTGTGATAATGTGTGTGTATGATAATGTGCTACACAAATACATTTGACTTCGACTTTGACTTACTGAGATGGGGAGTGTTTCCCATGTGCCTGTGTTCTCTTTGC
>NC_055972.1:1932395-1962395 GCF_018492685.1 Alosa sapidissima | reverse complement strand
CAAAATCTAGTTCTCAAAATGAGCATTTTTGCTATGTCTGTTCCATTACTTTCTCATTTTTCTGGTAGGCCTATCAGAAAAAAACTGTGAAAAGACAAATGTACTGAATAAAAAAATAATTTATTCATTCCTCCCAAGATGTAACTGCCATTGACATGTAAGACATACAGTAAATACCTAGCAAGATACAGTAAATTTCATTGAACTACAACTTGTATTTTTTCATCGAAATAGACCTACAGTAAACACCTTTTGTACTGTTTTCTCCACCAAATAGGCAATACAATACTTTGTCTAAATGTGCATTAGATCCATACTTGCAAATAGCAACACAGAACAGACATCTCTTATGTATAATGAATGATTGCTGACTTCAGACTTATGCAAGGAATCTATACCACATGTGAAAAGATGTTTTCCTTTTGTTTAGCATGGGAAAACCAATAGAGTTTGGGGGTTTTGAATGACACCTGTGTTAACTGTTTTGCAAAAGGGTATGAGAAATGTGTGAACCCAATGAAAATGTGTGAACACATTCGCAAGAGATGACTTCTGCTGTGCAAAGAAAGTAGTCATGAAGACCAAGTGGGTTCTAGTTTACTTAAGCAGGTAAAAGCAATCGAGAAAAACTGTAAGCCGATTAGTAATGTTAGTTGTGAGAAGCTCGGTAGAAAACGTTTCGTTTAAGCCGATTAGTAATGTTAGTTGTGAGCAGCTCGTTTAAGCCAATTAGTAATGTTAGTTGTGAGCAGCTCGGTAGAAAACATTGTGTGCTGAGAAATGACACATAAACTTCTAAAGCAAAGGATTCATATAAACTCTGTGTCAGGTTCTACTTTGATTCCGCCATTTGACCATTTGTACAATCATGATCTAACTCAACATGTAGGCTAGTTTTAAAAACAGGATCTAACTCAACATGTAGGCTAGATTTAAAAACAGGATCTAACTCAACATGTAGGCTAGATTTAAAAAATACTCAAGTGACGTTAGCCTAGACAACGGCCACTAAATCTGCTCATCTCCCCTCTCCCCATGTGTTCCACTGCAGTGCTTACTCCAACCCATGTGTTCCACTGCAGTGCTTACTCCAACCCAGCTCTTCCACTGCAGTGCTTACTCCAACCCATGTGTTCCACTGCAGTGCTTACTCCAACCCATGTGTTCCACTGCAGTGCTTACTCCAACCCAGCTCTTCCACTGCAGTGCTTACTCCAACCCATGTGTTCCACTGCAGTGTTTACTCCAACCCAGCTCTTCCACTGCAGTGCTTACTCCAACCCATGTGTTCCACTGCAGTGCTTACTCCAACCCAGCTCTTCCACTGCAGTGCTTACTCCAACCCATGTGTTCCACTGCAGTGTTTACTCCAACCCAGCTCTTCCACTGCAGTGCTTACTCCAACCCATGTGTTCCACTGCAGTGCTTACTCCAACCCATGTGTTCCACTGCAGTGCTTACTCCAACCCATGTGTTCCACTGCAGTGCTTACTCCAACCCACGTGTTCCACTGCAGTGCTTACTCCAACCCAGCTCTTCCACTGCAGTGCTTACTCCAACCCATGTGTTCCACTGCAGTGCTTACTCCAACCCAGCTCTTCCACTGCAGTGCTTACTCCAACCCAGCTCTTCCACTGCAGTGCTTACTCCAACCCATGTGTTCCACTGCAGTGCTTACTCCAACCCAGCTCTTCCACTGCAGTGCTTACTCCAACCCATGTGTTCCACTGCAGTGCTTACTCCAACCCAGGTGTTCCACTGCAGTGCTTACTCCAACCCAGCTCTTCCACTGCAGTGCTTACTCCTTGTTCTGTAAACAGGGTTTACATGTGACGTGCTTGGTTGTACACGGACCCCTGTTGGGGGCACACAGGAAGTTTCGGGAGTTCTAGAGTAAACGACTCATGCTTGAACCTGGTGACATCATTGTCTCCTGAATCAGCAATAACCTTAACATAACACTCCTAACCCATGTGTTCCACTGCAGTGCTTACTCCAACTCATGTGTTCCACTGCAGTGCTTACTCCAACCCAGCTCTTCCACTGCAGTGCTTACTCCAACCCATGTGTTCCACTGCAGTGCTTACTCCAACCCAGGTGTTCCACTGCAGTGCTTACTCCAACCCATGTCTTCCACTGCAGTGCTTACTCCAACCCAGCTCTTCCACTGCAGTGCTTACTCCTTGTTCTGTAAACAGGGTTTACATGTGACGTGCTTGGTTGTACACGGACGCCTGTTGGGGGCACACAGGAAGTTTCGGGAGTTCTAGAGTAAACGACTCATGCTTGAACCTGGTGACATCATTGTCTCCTGAATCAGCAATAACCTTAACATAACACTCCTAACCCATGTGTTCCACTGCAGTGCTTACTCCAACCCATGTGTTCCACTGCAGTGCTTACTCCAACCCATGTGTTCCACTGCAGTGCTTACTCCAACCCAGCTCTTCCACCGCAGTGCTTACTCCAACCCATGTGTTCCACTGCAGTGCTTACTCCAACCCAGCTCTTCCACTGCAGTGCTTACTCCAACCCATGTGTTCCACTGCAGTGCTTACTCCAACTCAGCTCTCTTCACTCATTTGCTCCTATCTAGCTATTCAAGGCTCACGTTCAGCTGGTGAAGGTTATCATGCAAAGCTCGCTAGTTAATCTTAGCAATAGTGTGGTAGAGTACCGTGTGGTTGTGTACCGTGTAGTTGAGTATCATGTGGTTCAAGACCATTCAGAGCATTCTAAGGAGTTCCATGTGCCGTGTAGTTGGGTTCTAAACCATTCGGAGCATTCTACAGAGTTCCATGTACTGTGTAGTTGGGTTCTAGACCATTTGGAGCATTCTAGGGAGTTCCATGTGCCGTGTAGTTGGGTTCTAAACCATTTGGAGCGTTCTACAGAATTCCATGTACCGTGTAGTTACATTCCAGATGATTTGGAGCATTCTATGGAGTTCCATGTTTCCTTTAACAGTCAGCTCTCTCATTGTTAACTTAACGCTGGACCTCAATCAGGTGTGTGTGTTGAACACAAATATTATTCCCCTTTGTGGCTCTATTGCACACGTGCACACACACACACTTAGACAACACACACACACACATAGACGACACAGACACACACACACACACAGACGACACACTTAGACAACACACACACATAGACGACACACACACACACAGACATGAAACATACAAACACACACACATAGACAACACACACACACACACACACACATACACATACACATACACAGACAACACACACACACATAGACAACACACACACAGACACACACATTCACACACACACACACATAAACGCAGGGCTCTACAGTGCACCCATTTCACTCGCACATGTGAGTAAAAATGATGCCGTGCGAGTGCAAAAAAATATTTAGGCGCACTGGTGCGAATGACTTCTAACCATGTCAGTGTTTGTCTACAAAATACACCACAACATCGATAAACATTACTGGTGCAAACCATAGAATCACGTCGCGAATGCAGCATAAAAACTACACCTCCCATCAACGTTAGCAGTTTCACGTTGTGACTCGCTAGTAGTCGCTTCTATCAAATCCAAGAGCGCGCAGAAAAAGCGGAAAGTTAGACTAGCCAGCCAAGATGCAAAGATTGAAGAAATTAGTTCTTCTATCCACCGAATTCATTGGATATAGGAGGAACAGGATGAGATTCTGAGAATGCAGTAAGAGAAGGAAAGGTTGATCTTTAAAATCCTGTTTCCTGTAGCCTAAATGTTGTCAGTCATTCTTAATATTTGCAATTGGTGCATTGGCATGATTAACTGTTAGCTGGAGTGTAATGTCAGATTATGTGTAAGTTAAGTACAGAACTGACTGTGCGCCCAAATTTTTGTCTGTGCTCCTACATTTTTTAACTTGGGCGCACAAGTGCTCCTGGAAAAAAATTAGCCCTGCATAAACGACACACATGGACAACACACACACACATAGACAACACACATAGACGACACACACACACACACACCTAAACGACACACACATAGACAACACACACACACATAGATGACACACACACACATAAACGACACACACATAGACAACACACACACACACACACACACACATACCTACTATATTACCTTACCTCCGGCACATTTTTCACAGAAGTCCACTTGTCATCTAGACATACAGTACCACTTACACACTCTCTCTCTCTCACACACACACGCCACACACACACACACACACACCAAGACTTTCCCCACCCCCTTTAACACCCTGGGCAGTCTGCGTCACCATCAGACGACGTCTGTCTATAATAACTGGACACCTGATACTGAACATGACCACTGAAGGTGTGTGTGTGTGTGTGGGGGGGGGGGGGTGCAAATCAATCACACAGACAAGTCCCAATGCCAGGGGAAGGGTGGGCGGGGGGTGGGTGGGAGGGGGGGGGGGGGGGTGAGGGTAGGGGGTATCCAAATTGAGGTGAGTGACCATTCATTCACTATTATTTGTAGATGGATGTGTTATTATTATTGTTGTTTGCTTTTCATTCCTGTAGTATTAAAATAAACAGCCATGTTAATTTAAGATAATTAAAATTGCATTGAATAGAAAGAGAAATGGAGAGAGAGATGGAATCATATGTCAGGCATCAGGTCTCAGGAAAACCCCTATCAAGGTTATGGAATTACACGTTATGTCTCAGACATCACATGAAGAGGCGTCAGGTGTCAAGAAAACCTCTGTCAAGGTTATGGAATTACACGTTATGTCTCAGACATCACATGAAGAGGCGTCAGGTGTCAAGAAAACCTCTGTCAAGGTTATGGAATTACACGTTACGTCTCAGACATCAGATGAAGAGGCATCAGGTGTCAGGAAGATCTCTGTCAGGCAAATCAGCATCAAGCGAAATGGCTGTCACATACAATAGCATAAAGTTCGTAGCTACTAGCTAGCGATAGCTAGCTGAATAAGTTTTTAAGCCAATGAAAATGTGTTAAATAATTTGCAAGAGATGACTTCTGCTGTGTTAAGAAGGTGAAGATCAAGATCAAGTGGATCCCAGTTTCATTAAGTGCATCAAAGCCATCGTGAAAAACAGAAACGACAGCTATGCATTTAGGAAAGCTAACTTTACTCGTTCAGTTAATTTAGTTAGCTAATGTAAAAATGTATCTGACGCCATTTAGTCTGAAGCTGTTTAGTCTGACAGAGGTTTTCCTGACACCTGACGCCTTTTCAACTGACGTCTGAGACCTGACTCTGATATGTGAGGATGTCCACCGTAAGAGAGAGGGAGAGGCTGTTAGGGAGGTAGAGATTGGGGCAGAACGACAGGAAAGAGAGGGAATAGGAAATGGAGAAGAGGGGACAGTATTGGGGGTTTTCACTGCAGGAACTCAAGGGTTTTTTACGGGGTCTCGGCCGTTCACACGTCTCCTCTTCCAGAACAGCCCCGTATGGTTCCGCACGTTCTTTTACTGGGTTAAACAACTAATCCCAGCAAGGCGTACATTACTAGGTTCATTACCATAGTTCGAATTACAGGGGGTACTGGGGGGTACCATACCTCCCAATGAAGACCCAGTACCCCCCAAAGAGACAGAAATATCAGTTTTGGGGGGGTCACATAATTTGTCTGATTTTGTGAAAAAATATCATTACAGTAGGCTACAACACAAGTCAACTCCTATTTTCACTAGAAAAATTTTAAGGTAAAGCGATTTCAGACACCCCTATTATGGACCGTACCATTTTTAACCACTGTGGCGCTAGAAGCAACGGAGATAGAGAACGACTTCAACTTCTCAAGCAAGTGTCAACGTTGAATGACAAAACGCTAGATTCCTCCAGTAGCCTAAATTCGGTTTGTTGCTGATGTACATGGGTAAATGTAAGTTGCTAGCAGACGTCTAGCTTGTTGAAAATGTGCTATTTTACAACCTTCATGTATTAACGTTTTTTGTTCTTTCATAGCTCATGTCACGTCTTCATACATTTAATTACCGGCTACTTACCTGCTACTTACCCACTGAGGCTAGTAAAGTGGACCTTGGTTAGATACCAAGGTTAGTTAGCAAGATAATTCTCTATTTAAATCATTTATTATTATTATTTTACATTGTGGTGAGGTAAAATCGATTGTCATTTCCAAGGAGATGAACTCCAGTCCATAGCCTAGGTGTCCATTCTAATTTTATCTTGAATACATTATTGTGCCCTTTTGAAATTAGTTTGGTACAGATCCTGTGTTGTTTTTATATACTGCTCAAAAAAATTAAGGGAACACTTCATTCAATGGATCGGTACTCTGACACTGTTTGGTTCTGAGCACAAGTAAAACTTTTGAGGAGAGTGTTTTATTTTGCAAGAACTGTCAGACATTCTGTGAATGTAGTTTGAGAATGGAGAAAAGGGTGGAAGGTTTCAAAAAATGTGTTTTAACAATTGTGGAAAACTATAAGTGTTCCCTTAATTTTTTTGAGCAGTATATTATGCACAAGAGGGTCTGATGTAGCTAAGCCTACATAACATCAGTGAAACCTGTGGAAACATAAAAAGAGCCAAGTAGCCTAGGCTGAATAGCACATGCTAGTATTTGAATTTGTTTTTAATTGGTTAGTATTGTTTTTACATTATTTCATATTTTTAGTTCAATAAATGTAGTTTCATCTGAGAACCCTGATACTATCTTAATGAAACTAGGATTTGATTTTATTCACAGAGACACTATGAGGAAAAGGAAAAGTGTGTGTGTGCATGTGTATATGTGACTCATTTGTACAGTAGGATACTGTAGTGTTGATGATACCCAGCTTCTTCTGGTTATCGGATTCTTGTAGGTTAGGCCTACCGCTCTGTAGTTCTTCTGTGGTAGTATGGTTTTTCATAGTATGCTCCTTAATCACATTAAATATTGCTCAGGTTTCTCATATCTCTAAGCAATTATGTTGATTTGACACTGACTACCATAGACTATAATGGAAAATTGGTTTCTGAATACAGTATATGAGAAGGTTGGGTCTTACCTCCAGGTCTCATGAAATCTAAAAATAAACCAAATCAATATTTCATGAAATAGGCAATAGGCTTCTTGTAAAGGTATTACTTTTACTAGTAATTAGATTTTTTTAACTTTTGAGAGTTGATCAAAACAGTTCTCTTTTGGATATAATAATGAGATATTCTGTAGCCTACTGATTATCAGTTTGTCGCATGTTTAGGCCTTGTATGTGTGTTGCACAACACATGTTGCACTTGGCGATCACGGTGGGGATTTATATGGTAGTGGACCATGATGATCATAGAAGAAGTGAAGGAGCAGTACCCCCCAATTATGGTGGGGTAATAGAAGGAGCAGTACCCCCCAATTATGGTGGGGTAATAGAAGGAGCAGTGCCCCCCAATTATGGTGGGGTAATAGAAGAAGTGAAGGAGCAGTACCCCCCAATTATGGTGGGGTAATAGAAGAAGTGTAGGAGCAGTACCCCCCAATTATGGTGGGGTAATAGAAGGAGCAGTACCCCCCAATTATGGTGGGGTAATAGAAGAAGCAGTGCCCCCCAATTATGGTGGAGTAATTCACACCAACATTTATACCCCTCCTTAGATGCTGACACGACATTTGGCAACTTCGAACCCACAGGTGGCGTTATGAAAGGATCATTGTTTGGTCTTAACTTCGCAAGTCAGGACTATTGCTGCCAAGGGTACGAACTTTTCACCGTAGCACAAGTTCAGAGGTTTACACAAAGTTCAGGGGTTTATACAGTGATCACAGGTCACACATCGTTCATGGGTTACATATCGTTCACTCGTTTTTTGAGTAGAGCCCGCCTCCGATGACGTCCTTAGCAAGGCCAAGCATGCTTTTTTCAAACAGGCTTCGCCCATCCACAGTGAGACACAAAGCGACAGAGAGACATAGGGATACAGAGCGCACATAGCAGGAATTCTGGTAGAATAGCTTCAGTATGTTAATAGTATTAGTTAAACTTGTTATTTAAAATGTTATAAAAGTATGTTGGTTAGGAATAACTTCAGTGTATTACTTGATTATGATTGAGGTTATATGAATACATGCTTTACATTTTCAAACTCGTTCTCTCATCATGATGTCTACAAACCATAATGATAATTTGGATAACAGTGGCCACCTGACTTTTGCTACTAATTTCAAATTATACAAGCATCTTCTTGGACACCTATATAACCTTTAGACTGCTAGCAAGTTCAACCATTCAGTTTTCCATTCAGGTTGTACCACCTGACATGTAAACTGTACAAGTCCAACTATGAAGAGAAAGTAGCTATTTTTTAATCGATATTTGACTAAGATTTACAAACTTTTCACTCATTAGTAAAGATCACTTGGGGTCCTTTTGATTAGGCAATGTCCTGTTTACTCTTTTGCCTCTTCAATTCAAAATAAATTACTTTTTAGATATGCAAATTTACGGTCATAGGTTTTTTGCAATTTCCAAACAATTTAAGAGCTAGAAAACTAGTAAATATAATAAAATAATAAAGTTTTGTCCCCATATTTATTTTTAATTTCCTTACCTTTTAAATTCTATATTTAATACTTTTCACATAGTGTTAATTTGTTTGGACAATTGCGCCACCTGACATTTTGAGGGTTTGAGATAACAAAAGATAAAATATATCATTTTTATGATAAACATATGTTCAAATTATACAGGTTTCATAGAATAAAATGATACTTGTTATGAATGATTTAAAATTATAATTACACACAAACACATTTCCACCAGTGTGCCTGAGACATACATATACACACACACACACACCCAATGTGTGACAACAGTGTTTAGCTCCTATTAACACCTTTTTCAGAGTGTGACACCCTGGGCGGAGCAGCAGTTAGAGCTAGGAGTCATACACACATTCACACACACGCGCCGCACACACACACACACACACACTTGCGCGTGCACACACAAACACACACACATACACACACACACACACGCTTCTCGTCAGGGGGCGTGCTGTCGCATCATTTTATGTAACTTCCGGTTTATTCCGACAAATTACTACTCGCAAGACGAGCACATTGGACAAATGGATCACACCATAAGACACATACACACACACACACATGTGCTCACACGCACACACACACACGCCCGGGGGGTGAGGGTGGGTGGACCAGCAGTTAGAGCTATGAAAGAGCTATGAGACAGGACACACACATTTAGCACTTTATTCAAACACAGTCTGTCTTGTGCCATATTGTTTATGTGACTCAAGACATACACATACATTATAGCAACTATAACATTATGGTGTAGATTTGTGCAAGTGTCAGAATCATAGCGTTGGCTGGTAGAAAGAGAATGAGAGGCTGAGAAAAAGAGAGAGTAAGAGAGTGATAGAGAGAGAGAGAGAGTAAGTTCAGAGAGAAGAGGTGGTGAAATGTGGCGCTATTTCAAGTGAAGCAGCGGAACAGGCAGCCTTTGAAGTCGTGACTTCACCAGATTACATTTATAACACCGCTGTCATCTGCCGACAACTATATACTGAAACCCAAGTGCTGTGAATCTGCCGGTGACCGCCACGCTCACACACACACACACACACACACACACGAGCGCTACACTCACACGCAGGCCGCACCGCGCCGGCACTCCATCAAACCTGACGGAATCCCCTGGAACGGGCAAGTGCCGCCGCAGACGTTCTAAAATGTCCGTCTCAGTTGAAATGGAATGCGCAGAGCTGAGAGAACACAGCAGCAGTAGCTGCCTGGCTAGGGCCACATCAGGGCCACATCAGGGCCACAACGGGGCCGCATCAGGACCATATCAGGGCCGCATCAGGGCCACATCAGGGCATGTCCCCTGCTCTCTGTCCATCTACTGTAGCTGGTAGGGTGGTCACTTCTCTAAGGAGATGGCCATGCCTGTCATAGCCGCCACTGCTGGAATAGAACACACACAGTAAGGAGATGTCCCACAATGCATCACTCCTGGGCAGAGATGGGTCACATGGCCGGGGAGATGGAGGGTTGTGGCTGGTGGGGAGGAGATGGTGTTGTCTTTCTTCTTCTGTTAACTCGGCGCGGTTAGCCTGCACTTCAACCGAAAGGGGAATGTGTGTGTGTGTGTGTGTGTGTGTATGTATGTGTGTATGTGTGTGTGTGTGGGCGGGTGGCATTGTTCTCACTGTGGTCCTTGTCTGGATTGACCTGTCTGTCATTGTGGTCTGTAAAAATAACCACGTCATTCTTCAGAACCCAGCTGCCCCTCCACCCTCCCTGGCCCTGATATAACAGGCCCCTCCACGCAGGCAGCAGCCTGGATGACCAACCCAAAAGGCTATCTTAAAAGTGAAAAATGACGTTAGTCCGCACACTGAGAACTCCGTTTTAAAAGATTTTAATCACCACATGTGACGTTTCGGGCTGAATACCCTTCTTCAGACATGATATATCTTAAAAGTGATGAGATAGAGACTTTCTGTAAATTAGAGAAATATTAAGGATGACCCAAAGTTTATGAAGGGATTAAATGTTTATATCTAATTTGCATATTATGACATCACATGGTGGCGGCCATCTTGGATTATAGAATTTTCATGAAAAGTCGCATGTTTGAATGATAAAATGCACCACTTCTTTCTCCCCAAAATGTCCCTCACCTTCTGTATGCTATATTGCACAATACTGAATGCTCAGGTAAATACTAAGTAGTAAACAAACTGTGTAAATCATTACTAATAAATGGCAGAAACAAACCAAATGCATGTAGCGGTAGGCTGGCCTTTTGCTGTAGAGATTTTCCATTTACTACATACAGTAGGCACTCTGATTCCATGTATGGGGCACATATATATTATTCAGATGACACACAATCACAAGTAGACAAGACCTGTTTAGTTCAAAAGCTCACTTGCCACGGCAAGGCACAGATCAGGAGTGAGATGACGAGACAAGACAAGAGACAATGTTAGTATTTGTTTTCTTTTTGTTGTTTTTTTCTTAGCTGACAAAGACACACACATCACAAGGACATGAACACACAAAAAAGAACACATAATGTATGTCCTAAATGGTCAGGGAAATAGATAGCAAATCAACAGTGTAAATCATTACTAATAAATGGCTGACAATTTTTTTTTTTATGTAGCAGGCCTTTTGCTGTAGAGATAATGCCTATCCATATCCATATTCTATCCATACAGGGCCGGCGTTCCCATCATCTTGTGATAGACTATGCATGGCCTAATGGCTCTCCTGCCCCGTGTCACCACCTCTGCTCCTGCTGCGAGCAACATAGCCAGATCTGCCTCGCGCTCGCGTCGAGTGGAGAGAATTTGCGCAGCTCGGACTAGGCCTACAGTCATTCTCATTGCGACTCCCCACACTGCCTCTACGTTCCCCCCTAACTGTCCTATGAGCACTTCGACCTCGTCTAACATACCCAGTGGCATTAGACAAAGGCTCCACCACGTTACTGTCGCCGCGATTGCGGAGAGGCACACGGTCAGAAGACAGAAGCTAGCGCTACATGGACATTAGGCTACCTCCAGCCTCGTTCGCCACACCACTAACACCCTGCTAACTTCCCGATGAACACTCCGACCCCGTGAAACATTATTCCCACCACTGACATTGGGCAAACGATTCAACGTTTGTGCTTGGTGTAAGCTAAACTCTCACTTTGTCCAGCTGCATCATTGCAAGGCAGGGACGCATCTGAAGCCTCACTAAACGAATCACCGTCATTTTCTGAAGGCAGATATTCCCCTTCAGAATTAGGGTCCGCGAATAGAAGACCCAACACTTCATTTCAGGTAAACTTTTTTGATGCCATTAGACGATAATCTAATGCAAATACTTGCTGACGTTGACAATATCGCTCTGATAAAGTGGCTCACACGCACACTAGCTCCGGTATTGCACGCACTGATTCAATGCGCTGTAGCTCAAAGGTTTTGTTTAAAGCATGCCCTTTTTTGGACTCGGGGATGACGTATGACATGTCTGCCATCTAGTGGAGTGGAGGTCGAACGAAATATGACACCTTATTTGACTAAATCGGCCGTTTTATTCAGTACCGCATCTTGTCGACAAAAGTCGACCGTGGCGCCTAGAGGGTTAACTAAGATGAATCATAAGACAATTCACCAATGAAACGAAATGGCACTAGTTCCGGACTCCTAGATAGGCGTGTCAAAACATAAACTTTTCTCTGAATAAGCAATAATAAGATATACATATCATTTTGTATACTATTTTACAGTCATTGTTTGTGTGTGATGCCAATGAAACACTCTTTCGGACACGGAATGAATAATTTCATTTTGCCCCGTTAACCGAGCTAGCTCTAGCTACGTTCTAGCTAGCTAACACAGTAAACAGAAAGTGAATGGGAATGTTCGCTAGCTAGCTAGCAGCTAAGAACTTTGGTTAAACTTATATATTGTTGCAAACAAACCTGAAATAACATATGTTCAGCAACTTTGTGGTAGTCTACTAGTTCTAGCAAAAATATGTTAGGTTAGTTTATCAACCATGAACCATGAGTCTAGAGCCTCTGAGAACAGGTGGCTGTGCACCAGAGCTTTGAGGAGACAGTGACAGATCACGAACAAAGCTATTTTTGTCTTTATTTGTTTCGTTGGAAAATACAATTTCAATGCCGGAATGTTAGGGAGACATGTGGCTTCTAGAAAATGGGTTCAAAACTTACATCGCTGAATGTAGGGCTAAGGGATTGGTCATATTCCGAGAAAATGTTCATTTCTCCCATAGAAATACATAGACACTGGACCTCCCGCTAGACTCCTAAATGGGCGTGACAGTTTCAAACCCCACGTCACAACTTGCCAGAATTTACCCTCTTATGAATCGTCTCGCTTTATCAACCGTCTCTGACTGGACTGTTGAAAGAGCAGAGGTGGCAGCACATGGTTGGTGGTTGAGCCACTCTTTGGTTTCTAATTTGAGTAAATCTGCTCCTGATGAGTCAAAGTAGCTACACAAGCAGCAGTCTGGCTCCTCTGGCTACACCAGATCGGAATTCAATCCTGATTTGGAATCCAATTCTGATTCGGAGTTCAGTCCTGATTTGGTTTGCTATTTGATTCTGCTGCTATTTAGGTGCTGATTTGAATACATCTTTGAACAACAGAGTAAAACCATGAGTGACTTCAGCAGATAGAAATGCAACAGTGTGGCACACTAAATGCCATCCCACATATCATACCCATCGTGCCGGTGGCAAAACACTCCACTGCAACAAGCCTTAATGACTTCCGTCCAGTCGCACTCACCCTCATCATCATGAAGTGCTTTGAGAGGCTGGTCCTGGCCCACCTCAAGACCTGTTTACCACCCTCACTGGACTCATTCCAATTCACCTACCGTCAGAACAGGAGCACAGAGGATGTCATCTCTACGGCACTTCACTCTGCCCTGTCCCACCTGGACAACAGCAACACCTATGTGAGAATGCTGTTCATTGACTTCAGCTCACCATTCAACACCATTATCCCCTCCAAACTGATCACCAAACTCAGAGAACTGGGCATCAATACCTCCCTCTGTAACTGGATTCTGGACTTCCTAACCAACAGACCTCAGTAACCACAACTCCTCAACCATCACCCTAAACACCGGCGTACCACAGGGATGTGTGCGAAAATAAATTACACTTCAATTTGTCTCCATCTTTTACTCCATCCCCCACTCTTGAAACTTTTGTGTATGCTTGTTTGGCATGCCTGAGTGTGTGTGTGCGGCTGCACAGAAAGTAGCCTACTGGTGGAAAAGGTGAATAGATTGTAGAATAGCCAAAGAAGTTGTAGCATTGTTATAAAACCTTTAAAATCTCTAAACAATCACAAGTAGGGCAGTTCATCACAGTTTATCCATTGCAACTGGATTGATGAAAGGTCACTTACACCTGTAGGCTACAGTACATTGTATTTGAGAAAAGCAAAAGGTATCAGCATAATGTTATATTTTTATTTATTTATTTATTTATTAATAAACAAAAACATCTCTGTCAGTTCCATGCCGTTTTTAACAGCTATCAAAAACAAAGGTCATTTTTGGATGGATGGATTTTTTGTGAATGTTTCTTCTTCTACATAAGATTTTAATCATCTTTAACCTGGCTAGCGCCACCACTTCTCAATGAGACGTGGTCTGGGAACCAAACGTTCATTTTCTCGTATTTGAAAAAAATGCCCAGATCCGTTTATTGGGTGCCACGGATGTCTATCAAATGCGTCTGTGCATAGCTCATCATCGTCTTGCTTTCCCCCCTGTTCTGTGATTGGTTCCCTATCTCAGGCGAAAATTTGCTCCATGGTCTCCAGGCTGCCTTAGCAGCGTGAATCAAATCGCGCGCAAGGCAGCATGGGAACACCCAGGCTAGTCATCTTTAGTTCATGTGATACTTTATTGTCAATGCACAAATTAAGTAACAGTAGTCTGAAACGAAATGCTGTTTTACATCTAACCAGTGGTGCAAATAACTGACATGTCCAAATGGGCCTTAATGAAATGCTGTCGCTAGACTGTTCATACACATTTTAACGGGCCAAAGTTGAAGAGCTGTTGTCCGTTATTGTTCGTGCAAATATAGGCTGATTCATGTTCCCTTGCATTGTGTAACTGAGGTCCATGGCTAGTCTGGCTTTCACCAGACCAAGCTCAATCTTTTAAGAAATAAAAAAACTAGATGTACCGCATAGCGGTACAAAATATGACCGCCGCTCAGTCTGAATTACTGAATTTGTAATTATGTATCGGCCGTTCTAATACCGATAGTATGTGCGTGCCTGTGTGTGTGTGCATGTGTGTGTGCACCGCCATCTACAGGCCAATGAGTGTACAGTCACTAAATGTACACATAACCTAATTTTTTTTAGACCCCCCCATGGATAAAATTCTACGAAACTTGGCATACCCCCAGAGAATGTCAGGTCAATCATACACATAAAATGTGGTGCAGTTCTGAACATCTTAACTGAAGATAGGGGCGATTAAAGCAGAATGATATTGCATTTTCATTTTTTACCGGGGGGGTGGGGGTGCAAATCACAAATGAGTGATTATGGGCCAGGTTGATGTGGGCCCTTGAGACCAACATACCATAAAAGATTCTTCATCCTCAGTGCCACGGTTCAGGTAGTTATTTAGGAAAAACTGCTTTTTTTGCGGTTCGGGGGGCCCAGCACGGGGGGGGGGGAGTGGCCCCCGGGGACGAAACAATTTTTTTCCGTAAAAGTCTAGTGGGGCTACATACCCACCAAATTTCATGTGCACTGGTGTTTCGGTGTCCCGGGTATCGTTGACCAAAATTTCAGGAAGTAGATGACGGAAGAAAAAAAAAAAATGTTGAAAATCATTATATGACCGCTTCGCTAGCTTCTCTAGCGGCGGTCATAAATATTGGTCGGCTTAAGTAAACTGTCTTAATCTTGCAAATCTGCGATAACATGAAATTTGTCGAGGCCATACATTTTTTGAACACAGATATTTCACACAAATAATGACAAATATTGGTCGGCTTAAAGGAGAATTCCGGTGTGATATTGACCTAAAGTGTGTTGAAACATGATACCGAGTGTGAACGTATGTCTCATAGCCCATCTCGGCTTGTCCCCTGCACTCCAAAATCTGGTGCTAGTTAGCCGATGCTACCAACAGCTTTTTCAATGGTGGTGCTTCGGCATCGGGCTAGCCATGCAAATAAATCACTGTTTTACACCATTTACGAGGCTCAATGTATCTCCACACTTCATTGGTAGACTTCCGAGGGCCCTGAAATTTAAAACGAGACATTGAGAACTTTGAAAAAGCACTGGTAGTTTACTTACAAGACGATTTATGCAGACAGTATCTTCACGAAGTTTAGCGTTTGCAGCCATCTTGAATTTAGTCACGATAAGTCGAGCGACGAGTAAGAATGAACAGGTATGATAAGGGATCAGATTCCAAAAATAATTCAGTGGAAATGCATGGATTCCAGTTTCTTCCAGTAGCAGCAACTGGAATCCATGCATTTCCACGGAATTATTAAAATGGCTGCAAGCGCTAAACTTCGTGAAGATACTGTCTGTATAAATCGTCTTGTAAGTAAACTACCAGTTTTTTGCTAAAGTTAGTTTTTTTCGCTTGTGTGCGTCTGGTGGCGACTTCTTAGTCAAGTGCCTTTGTTTAACTACAAAGCATGTGTGTTTTTTTTTCGTGGCATTAAGTGACAAATGTTTGATCGTGGCTTTTGAGGTTTTTTTCCTCTGCTCGGTGGCTGTTGGTCCGAGCATTCGTTTTTGGGTTAGAGGGGGTAGCCTAGAAATTAGATTAGCCTTTTGTGAACGACTGAAATTGGTCGTTATTTGTTAAATTTGACTACCGCAGAGTTAATTCGTTGGTTAGGCTATATTTTTCTTCAGTGTTTGTCCCAATGTCTGCGGTTGAAGAATTTATTAAAAGTCCTTCCGAGGATCTTTTGTCTGCTTGTACTAAGGACCAGTTAGAAAAAATTGCAGAGCATTTTTCAATCACACTTACTTCGGAGGACAAGAAGCGTAAGGAATTGCTCCTTAAAGCTGTGGGTTTAGGCTTAGTCGTTAAAAATATTCTGCCTGCTAGAGAACCTAGAGAAGGTATAGTTTCTCCTGTGTTGTCATCTGCGAGCAATGCTTCTGATCGGGAACTGAAAATTAGAGAGTACTCCTTCGAAGAGCGCAAATTACAGTTAGAAGCGGCACACATACGTGCTGAAAGGGAAAATCGAGTGGTTAAAGAGAAGGAATTGGATAAAGAACTTGAAATTAAGAAATTAGAGATTCAGCACAAGCTTGATTTAAAAAGGTTAGAGCACAAAGCGGCTGAGAATGAGCGTCAGCGCGAACATCAACGCGAACGTGAATGCGATGAGCGTAACTTTCTTCTAAAAAAGCTTGAGATGGAATTGGAGGATAAGAGACTTACCATCGCTCAGCCAGTTCCTTCAGTTCCCTCTCGAGATTTAAGTCACTCTCCTGTTCGTCCTTCTTCTTTAGGCCTAGGCCTATTGTCGGCTCATGTGGGATCGGGTTCTGCTGCTCCGATGGGCGAGACTGACACCGCGCCTTTACTCTCGGCTCCCCTGAATACTTCAGATGCAGTGAATACAGTCTGATGTACATGCTCCTGCGCCTGCTCCCTTAAGACATCCCGATAATGTCCTTCCATTTGCTCCTGGTCTTCCTTTGCCATTGCCCCCAGCTCAACCTTTCGATGTGAGTCGCAACACTCGAATGATTCTGCCTTTTAATGAACGTGAAGTGGAGAAATATTTCACGCATTTTGAAAGGGTTGCTATTACATTGAAATGGCCGGCTGAAGTCTGGACGTTGTTATTGCAAACGGTCTTGACTGGCAAGGCACAGTCTGTGTATTCTGCCCTTACAGTGCAACAAAGTTCGAATTATGATACTGTGAAAGCTGCAATTTTAAATGCGTATGAGTTAGTCCTTGAAGCCTATCGTCAGCGATTTCGTGGCCTTCGCAAGTCCGACAGGCTCACGTTTGTGGAATTTGCGCGAGAGAAAGAGAATGCATTTGATAGGTGGTGCACTTCACAACGTGCACACACCAGAGAGCATCTTCGTCAATTAATATTGCTAGAAGAATTCAAAAGCTGCATTCCAGACTCAGTAGCGATGTATATAAATGACCAAAAGGTAACAACATTGGCGCAAGCTGCTGTCTGTGCAGACGAATTTGTTCTCACGCACAAAACCTCTTTCAATTCCTCCTCTTCTCGGCGTGACACAGCTCAGCCTCCCAGTTCGCAGCAGAGCTGGAGAAATTCCAAGTCTGACAGTCCACCGCAGAAGATTGAGTCGCGGGAATGTTTTTATTGCCACGAACTTGGTCATCATATTGCAGCATGTCCTGTTTTGAGAATGAAGAATTCGAAACCCCCTCCGAAGCAAAAATATTCGAAAGGTTCCGCTTGTATCCGTCCTTTAGTTCAGTCAAATTCGAAAATCGATCCAGTTTATGAGCCGTTTGTTTCTGCAGGCATGGTCTCATTAACGGGGTGTGAGCAAGATAATATTCCTGTTAAAATGCTAAGAGATACAGGCTCCGCTCAGAGTATCATACTGGCTTCTACGTTATCATTTTCTGATGAAAGTTATTGTGGTTATGACGTACTAGTGCAGGGAATTGACATGGGCATTTTGAAGGTTCCAGTACACACTGTCCATATTAAAAGTGAGTTAATTTCTGGTTTTGTCAAAGTAGCTGTTTGTTCCCAGTTGCCCATGGATAGCATCCATCTTCTGATCGGAAACGAACTTGCACATGAAAAAGTAATTCCTCTTCCTGAAGTCGTTTCGAACCCGTCTGAGCACACTGATGTAGACCCTAGCCTATCTGAAGTCTTTCCAGTGTGTGTAGGGACTCTTGCTCAGGCACGTAAGTCCAGCTCTGTCGATTTATCGGATTCATTTATGTCGTTTGACAATCCAGTTGTGTCTTCTCCCGAATCTTTGGATTCGGCACGTCAGTCGCTGTCCACGTCAGAGGGTGCTGAAATTCCAAAATCACCTCGTTCCTTGTCCACTTCCGGAGGCGCTGAAATTTCGAAATATTTTCTGTCTCTGCCTGTTGACAGGGAGCTGCTCTGTCGTGAACAAAGAAAAGATCCGTCTTTAGCTAAGTGCCGTGCTACAGCTGCAGAAAAGAAAAACTTAGGGAAAAAATCAGTGGCATATTATTGGGAAGATGGCTTGCTAATGAGAAAGTGGATTCCCTCTCAGAGTGAGGATTTGGGCTGGAATACTGCTTATCAGGTGGTTGTTCCTGCTAAATTTCGGCTGCACGTGTTAACACTGGAGCATGACCATGATCTTGCAGGTCATTTAGGGATCAAGAAAAGTTACCATCGTATCCTGCGTTATTTTTTTTGGCCTGGCCTAAAGTCTGATGTAGTGAGACACTGTCGTTCGTGCCACCGCTGCCAAATAGCAGGGAAACCAAATCGGGCTATTCCACCCGCTCCACTTCACCCGATTCCAGTCATTAGTGAGCCATTTGAACGTATCATTTTAGATTGTGTAGGACCCTTGCCTAAGTCAAAATCTGGGCATCGATTCCTGTTGACCATTATGTGTGCCGCTACTCGTTACCCAGAGGCTATTCCGTTGCGTTCGCTTAAGGCGAAGCCAGTTGTGAAAGCACTTATTTGTTTTTTCTCGACCTTTGGGCTGCCAAAAGTTGTTCAAACAGATCAGGGATCCAATTTTCTGTCTCGCTTGTTCAAGCAGGTGTTACAGGAGTTGTCCATCAAGCATGTGATATCCAGTGCATACCATCCAGAGTCACAAGGGGCTCTGGAGCGGTTCCATCAAACCCTGAAGTCTATGTTGCGCACATACTGTCACAATTCTGCAAAACAGTGGGATGACGGCCTCCCATTGTTGTTGTTTGCTGTGCGTGAAACGACTCAGGAGTCACTAGGTTTTAGTCCCGCTGACCTGATCTTTGGACACACTGTTCGAGGTCCGTTAAAGTTGTTGCGTGAACAGCTGGGGTGTGAGACCGCTGCTCACAAACAAACTAACATCCTGGAGTACGTCAGCTCTTTTCGTGAGCGTTTACACAGTGCTTGTGCATGTGCTCAAAAAGCTTTGTCTTCGGCTCAGTCAAAGATGAAGACTCGTTATGACCGTAAGTCTGTGCACCGGTCCTTCCAGGCTGGCGACTGAGTTTTACTATTTCTGCCCGTGGTTGGCTCCGCTCTACAGGCTAAGTTCTCGGGGCCTTACAAAGTAGAGTCCAAAGGTAGGTTCCTCTGGTCTCCTCCTATTCCCCAGAGGAGGATGGCATAACTTTTCGTGATGTCCCTGTGTCTTCTCCTAGGCTTCAGAATTCTGAGATTTTGAAAGATTTGGATGACTTTCTCGCTCATTTGTCAGATACACGCGCTAAGGATATCCAGCTGCTGATACAATCAGTTCTAGATTTATTCTCAGATATCCCTTCGCAGACTAATGTCCTTAGTCACGACATTGATGTGGGTGACCATCCCCCTATCAAGCAACACGCATATCGCGTGAATCCGACAAAGAGAGCCATTATGACTTCTGAAGTCCAATATCTCGTTGATCATGGGTTTGCTGAACCTAGCTCGAGCTCTTGGAGTTCCCCGTGTATCTTAATTCCAAAACCCGATGGAACATTTCGTTTCTGTACTGATTACAGAAAAGTGAATGCAGTGACCAAGCCAGACTCCTTTCCTCTGCCACGCATGGAAGACTGCGTGGATAGAGTCGGCTCAGCACGCATTGTCACCAAGCTTGACTTGCTAAAGGGATATTGGCAGGTTCCCTTGACATCTCGTGCTGCAGAAATCTCTGCATTTGTTACCCCAGACTGCTTTATGCAGTATTCAGTCATGGCATTTGGACTCCGCAATGCGCCTGCTAGTTTCCAACGCCTGATGGGTATCGTCTTAGCGGGCGTACAGAATTGTGAGGTGTACTTGTATTATATAGTGCTACATTCGTTCTCTTGGCCCAGTCACCTTGAGCTTATCCACACTGTGTTTCATCGTCTGCAGGATGCCTCTCTGACCTTGAACTTGGCCAAGTGCGAGTTTGGTAAGGCTACTGTGACCTACTTGGGCAAACAAGTAGGCCAAGGTCAGGTACGTCCTGTAGAGGCTAAGATTCAGGCCATTGTTGAGTTTCCGATTCCCAAGACTAAGCGTGAGGTGCGCCGGTTTTTAGGGATGGCCGGCTACTACCGTAGCTTTTGTAGAAATTTTTCTGATGTTGTGTTGCCTCTTACAAACTTACTTCGTACCACTGCTGAGTTTGTATGGTCTGCGGATTGTCAAGCTGCCTTTCAAAATGCTAAGACGTTGCTGTGCAGCTCTCCGGTGCTGGCAGCTCCACAATTTGAATTGCCGTTTAAGCTTGAAGTTGATGCTAGTGGAACAGGAGCGGGTGCTGTGCTCCTTCAAGAGGGATCAGATGGACTTGATCACCCTATCTGCTACTTCTCTAAAAAGTTCTTAAAACACCAACTGAACTATAGTACCATCAAGAAGGAGGCACTAGCCCTGTTGTTGGCACTTCAACACTTCGAGGTATACATCGGCTGTACCGCAGCACCTGTAGTTGTACATACAGATCATAATCCCTTGATTTTTCTCTCCAGGATGAAAAACACCAACCAGCGCATTATGCGTTGGTCACTCTACTTGCAGGGCTTCAACCTGGAGATAAGGTATAAGAAGGGGTGTGATAACATTTTGGCTGACACATTGTCACGCACTTATCAGTGAGTCCACATTAGCTTAGATTTAATCCATATTAGATGTGGATTTTTGGTGGTGGGGGTGTTACGACCCTGTGGGTCTTGTTGTTTATTATTTGCGTTTGTTACTTTTGTTGTGTTCTTCCAGGCATATTGGCGCAGCTGAGGGGTGGTGTGAAACCCTATGACGTCAGGGTAGCCCGGCCCTTTAAAAGGGGGCTGACGTCATTGAGCTCGTTCTCTTGCTAGCTGTGGGGATCGTTGGTTGCCACCGTCGCTGCCGCACATCGCTGCCACTAGGGCCAGCCTCGGGCCTTGCCCGTGCAACTTGCCGTCATCTCTCTCACTCCCTGGGGTGAGAGACCAGGAGTGAGCGCCTGGTCGCCGAGGCCTTGTTTTTATTAGTTTAGACATTTCTCCATACTGTTTTTTTTGTATTAATAAATACACCATTTTATTAAGTTTTGTGTCTGCTCGTTTTTGTTATATCCCACAAGCCCTAGACCGGGATGTAACAGGGATCAGTAAAGTATCTATCTATCTATCTATCTATCTATACTGCCCATATGAGAAAGCGGCCCTGGTTATAGCCTATATATGTCACATATGAGAATGCGGCCCTGGTTATAGCCTATATATGTCACATATGAGAACGCGCCCTGGTTACCCTGGTTATAGCCTATATATGTCACATATGAGAACGCGCCCTGGTTACCCTGGTTATAGCCTATATATGTCACATATGAGAACGCGCCCTGGTTACCCTGGTTATAGCCTATATGTCCCAGGCCACCAGGCGGGAGGTGACGCCTCAGAGGGGAGACTTTGTGTGAGGGTCAGGACCTTTGGGCACATTCATGAGCACGGCTCTATATGGGAACGGGACTGTCAATCGATAAAAATAAAAAAAATCGAATTAATTACATACTCTGTGATTAATTAATCTAAATTAATCGCATTTATAATTTTTGCTGTGAAAGTATTTTAAATATTTAAATTCAAAAGAATCATTGAATAATCAGCATTAGTGACATTAAAGTTCAAAAACTCTTTTATTATTATTTTCACTGTTCAAATAATGGCCATAATAATCTATGATATGACCTAATATGCTGAGGAAATAAATTCAACAGTGCTTCGGGAAGTTTTTTTTTCACATACAAGGCATTTCAGGCCACAGATATAACCTAGGGTACACAATGAAAATAAATTAACACTCCCCTCAATGTCAACACTTATTTCTTTGCATTGATGTGCGACTATAGAGTTGATGAACTCCGGTGATATGCAAATTCCTTGCTGCAGACATTGCAGAGGACTTTATTTTCAACACTTTATTTTTATCAACACCATCAGGCCATTTTTTAAAAGTAAATGTTCCAATCAATGATCCAGGCAGCACATTTTCTTGTCTCTCCTTCATTTTACAGTCTAATTTTTACTGACTAGAATGGCTCGGGGTCAAAGGTCATACGGAATCGATTAATCTGCACTCATTTTTTTAATCAGTTATTTTTTCTCAAATTAATTAATCGAAATTAATCAGTTATTTTGACAGCCCTAGTTTAAACAGAACGGCCATATCTCACATGCGCGTGCCCGTCACCTGGGGATGAAACGGTTCCCACGGGGATAGCGGCCACCAGATCATGGGGTCACTTCATGTACGCTGGGAATTTGAAAACCAATGATCTTCAATGTTCATATTAATGTGAATTCATATTACATCACATTACATCACATTACATCACATCACATTACATATTATGCCTCATCATAAATGAAACTACTGAATTTACACAGGAGTTGAACAATTAAGAATAGACAGGCAAACAGTTGAGAGAGATAGGTCTTATTGGTTCACAATAGTGCCAGTCACAGTTCAGGTCTAACCCTGATTGGTTCAGATCAGCGTTACAGTCAAAATGGAGAGCAAATCCATTTGCCTGAGCATACAGGATCCGTAGTAAGTCATATCATTTGGTGGTCCATATAAACCTGATGTGACATCCAAGCAATATTATTTCACATTTAATGGATTTTTATGGACAGAAGAATACTATTATACACTCAACTGCATCAAGACAAGCCCAGATAAAGCTCTTATGTCTCCCTTGCCTAGAAAGAGCTCAGCTATTGTCAGTGGTGACTGAGTGTTGCATTTAATCTCTAGTGATGATATAGGTAAATATTTTGTATTCCATATCTAATAACACTACAAGTTACCAATTTCAGTATAAATGGTATAGCCCTATATGGGTGGTTACCAGTTTCAGTATAAATGGTATAGCCCTATATGGGTGGTTACCAGTTTCAGTATAAATGGTATAGCCATATGGGTGGTTACCAGTTTCAGTATAAATGGTATAGCCATATGGGTGGTCACTGCTACCAGTTTCGGTATTGCTGGACATGGGTGGTCACCATAGCAACCCCTATGGAAGGTCGATTGGAGGCCCTCCTCCTCCTGGCACTGAACTTCACAGCGCATGTTGCATTCTGCCCAGCGCATAGCCTGCATTATTTAGATGCTTTTGTAAACAGTTGTTTATTGATTTCAGACATGCAGCCCTTAAAAGCTGCATATTTTAGCGGCTTGTGGAGATTAGTGTGCTGCCCCAAGCGTTTACTGTCCTAAGACTTTTCATTTGGCCGGAGATTTGCTGGATAAACACAAAAGGCCGGTCAGCTGTTGCAGCAGGCGTGGCATGGCGTGGCGTGGCGTGGGGTGGCGTGGCGTGTGTGCCTGTGTGTGTGTGTGTTTGTGTGTGTGCATGCGTGCATGCGTGTGTGTGAGTATGTGTGTGTATGTGTGTGTGTGTGCGTGCGGCGTGCGTGTGTGTGTGTGGGAAGAGGAGCTGAGGGGAGCATGTGTAACAGAGTTAAAAATGTAGTGTATTGTTATATATGATTTTCGCCAAAGTAAAACAGCCTTGTTTAATAGTTGTGAATGGGAGCCACCCTTGGCCATATGGTGTACTGCAGATCTGCTGTGTGTAGTCTTGTGTTGCTTCCGATCAGAGTAGCCATATGCTTTTGATCTGGTTGGTTCACTGTACAAAGCACTCCACCCAGTATGGTGGATCAGTTTTCTATTGATGTTTAAGTTGATCACTTCGATGTTTCCCATGTGTTATACTATTTTACATGCACTGTAAGGATTGTACTGCATTTAGCATGTTTGACAAAAAGTTTGTTAATGTTTTCCTTTTGAAGTTTCTCCATACTGTAACTAGCCATAAACTCCGCTAGCCATGTCCATGCTTTTAATGTACTGTCTTATCTAGCATGCATGGGTTGAACTGCGTAGTTAAACATGTATTGGAAATAATATTACTCTGTGTCTTTCATGTGTGTAGTATAGCCTCGATATATGTATGAGGCAACAGTGAATGTTAGGCGAGTTATCCCGAACGTAATTAGCTGTAATTCCATGTGTGTGAACTTCTGTCTGGCGTGCCTTGCTTGCTAGCAAGCGATAGTGTACAATGGAATATTTACATAGTAGTAACGCAATACATGATTTATATGTTGCTTGTGCAGATTCTGTACATGTGGTACACCGAAGCCTGAAAGCAATGTTTTGATTTATTTCCTCAAAGGTATGTGGCTCCGTAATGTAAATAGGTTCTAGTGAAGTGCTGTAACTTTATGCAGTTTAGTTATGCCCATTCTATATGGGAAGTTAAATGTCATGATTCAGATAATATTTTCTAGCATTTTCTATTACTGAAAGAGTAATTACAGAGTAGCCGTATGCTTTTGATCTGATGCTGTACATGTGGTACACCGAAGCCTGAAGGCAATTTTTTGATTTATTTTCTCAAAGGAAAATAAAAGAAAGAAAAATGCAACATTTCGCCTCCTGATGCTTGACCTCCGTTACACATGGCAGCACTGTGGCTGCAGCCTGGCCTTGAAGCTCCACTCAGGCCCTTTGATGTGATTGATGGGACTCCCTCTGAGCGATGTGTGTGTGTGTGTGTGTGTGTGGGGGGGGGGGGGGGGGTGGTCAGACCAGCCCTCAGGGCCGAGGGTTGTGCTTTTGTGCATCTCATTCTTTGATGTGAGCATACAGTGTATTGGCGGAACACTTCAAGGAGGTCCTGGCTACTGACAAGCCCAGACAATCCATCTCTCAGCCTCCACCACAGTCCCTATGTACATACACTATAGCCTCAACTCTGCACAGTCCCTATGTACATACACTATAGCCTCAACTCTGCACAGTCCCTATGTACATACACTATAGCCTCAACTCTGCACAGTCCCTATGTACATACACTATAGCCTCAACTCTGCACAGTCCCTATGTACATACACTATAGCCTCAACTCTGCACACAGAGCCGTCTCTCAGCCTCTCTCTCTCTCTCTGTCTCTGTCTCTCTCTCCCCCTCTTTGTCTCTCTCTCTCTTTAGTAAGTACTCTCCTCTAGTGGCCTAGTGTGGTATTGTCGTGTCCATCACAGTAAGCATCTTCCTGCTTCCCTGCTCTGCCATTGTGCTGCAGTTTACATGTACAGTCACTTAAGGCGCATTCGGACACAACAGTTCTGGGAACACAGTTCTACTAACTACTGACTGGAGAGGCTGCTCCTAGAACTACACAGTTCTACTAACTGGACAGGCTGCCCCTAGAACTACACAGTTCTACTAACTGGACAGGCTACCCCTAGAACTACACAGTTCTACTAACTACTGACTGGAGAGGCTGCTCCAAAGACTCCAAACTTCACTGGATTAACTGTGTGAAACAAATGTAAAACATTTATTCATAACTAATAGATATTATGACCACATATGAAGATAGATACTATATGACCACCAACCACATACATGCATGCCTCTTTTGCAAACAATTCTCAATTGCTTTGACCTGCTTAAAGAAACTGGGATCCACTTGGTCTTCATGAACACTTTCTTTGCAGAAGTCATCTCACATTTTCATTGGGTTCACACAGTTCTCACACCCTTTTGCAAAACAGTTAACACAGTTGTCATTCAAAGTCCTCAAGCTCTATTGGTTTACCTGTGCTAAACAAAAGGAAAATCTTTTCACAGGTGGTAGAGATTTCTTCTGAATCTCTGATACACCTGAATCTCTGATACACCTGTGTGAAACTCCTTTGCACAATTATTCAATCAGCAATCATTCATTATCCATAAGAGATGCCATGTCTGTTCTGTGTTGCTATTTGCAAGGCTATGGATCTAAGGTAGCCTGACGTAGTCATACTCAATTCTAGTCAGAATATGAGTCTGATACTGCTCCATTGGGACATATTTATGGGGCGTGTTTCAACCGATACAAGGAGGGAATGCCTCTGCACTCAATTGGATAGACCTAACCAATCAGAGCAACGAAATAGCTTACCGTGAGGTGTAGGAAGAAAACACACAAACCATCCTTCGGGATCCTTAACATTGTTTTCTGGTCTTTTGTAAAAGTTAGTGCCGTCAATAACTCCTAGCCTACAACACTCATTAGCGAAATCTAAGAGATAGGTAGTAGGGTAGGCTATTAGGAAAAAACTGATAGCCTCCGTTTTTAAAAATAATTCTGTTGAACAGTGATATGCTACAAACATGTTAAACAGCTGGGAAAGGCTGTCGCAAATCCCTCGAACAGGTGGTCAATCAGAGATTTCAAACGAACGAGGGAACATGTCGCAATGCAACAGCGCTGTTTTCCCTTGATGAAAGTGAAACCACAAGTTTTCCCACATCTCAACTTTGGCCAAAGTTTTCAGAAATAATCGTTTTCAGTGATAAAACCTCATTAAATAATATGCATTTTCCATATGGGGTCTTAAAAGCCATGGATCCTTCAAGCCACAGCGTTTTTGTTTCAAACATAAGCCTAATCTAAGCGTGCTCAGATGACGTGATCGACCAGGCGCTGTTGCTAACCTGTCCATCATCGTAAAGCCCGATTTGATTGGTCCGCCGATCTAGGGCGAGCCAGAGCCATAGAAAAAGAGAGTTGCGACACTCCCATAGACTTCCATAGGAAACAATGGCGGCGCCTTTTTCACGCTACTTCCGCTTTATGCTGAGCTCAACAGTTCCAAACTTTGACATTCACGGCTGTAGCCCCATTCACTTCCATTGCTTTCTGCCTGATATTGTCAGTGGTAAGTAGACGAATGTACAACGTTTTTTTAATTGTCATATGCATTTCCTATACCAACTGCACTAGTAGATACTGGTATTGTTCTTTGAGGATTTTGTGGTGCTTGTTTAACTGATATTTATAGCTTAATTGTTGACCGAAATTTCAAAGCTAAAAGTTAGCCTGCAAACCTTGATTTGGAGAGAGGCTAGCTTAAAGATGAACTGAACTGAAAGAATCAACATTGATAATGTGTTGATTATGACAATTAAAAATAAATGACACTAAAAAAAATAATTAAAAAAATCAATACGTAGCCTTTTTTAAGCAACACCAAAATTGCGTTTGTTAGTATTAGAATGCTGCCAGTTTCAATGACGTCACTGGCATGGTAGGACCTGAGAAGTTCTATAGGCAACAGCTGTAGCATATTATGTATACACGAAAATTTGTCATTTTAATGGCATGGGTTACAAATTTGAGCCTGTGAGGGACAGGCCTGTAGTGTCTTGACTACGACTAGATGGGTTTCAGGCTCCAGCTCAACCTTCAGTAGGATCATTTGGGTGAAAATGACTGTGGGCGCTGCCGGAGCATGGACACTGGAATCTATCTGTTGCAAAGCAGTGGCGAAACGTAGGGAAAATGTTCAAGGAAGCCAAAGTGACGGGAAAAATATGTTTATTTATGTATGTGTTTATTTCGGGGGGTATACATTTTGTGCAATGTACAACATAGATACATTTTGTGCGGCACAACATAGGCTACTGTAGACCTAGCCTACAGGTCATGTAGAAAACTGGACGAGGGGCGCTTGAGACAGCAACACGCACGCTGTCTCTCTGTCTCCCTCCATCCCTCACACACACACATTGCCTACTGTACATCCTCCACACAAGTGCATACTCACTCACCACCACTACATTAGGCCTATGCGAAGGCTACGGTGCATATACAAATAAGCTATATAACACGCATTGTCACGTCAATGTAGGCTAACGCAGTATGTACTACTAGCACTCATAACAGCAACTCACACGGTCTCTCTCTCTCCCTCCCTTGAAACTGTTAAAAACTCCTTACCCCAAGTTGACCCCAGATACACGGAGGATACACGAGTTTGCCGTTTATTTTAGGCTAACGTTAGTGGAGAGTTTGCAGATTTTTACCTTGTGGATGTTGATATTGCACGAGTCTCTTGGATAGCAGCACTGCGAGTTAAACTCCTTCGCATCAACAATCTGCCCTGAGACGGTGAACAACTGGCTTCAGGGTGAGTAGAAAGGGACATTGGATTCTGTTTACAGACCCGCTGTGGTTTAGTTACCAGCTAGTAAAAGCATTATTATCGATCTGTGATATCGTCGGAGTCATGGTTTATACCTAAACTGTAAGACTGTGGCCGTTGCTCCTCCTCAGCCAGGTATTTCAGGCCAGCACTGGTCGCTCTACTGAAGACGTGTATGGCAGGTGACAATGACACTGAGATTGAATAAATATGTGCTGTTGGGGTCAGATCTTTGAAAAGTTGGGTTCTCATTTGTCTGCTGCATTGAAGTTGGTCAACAACAAAAATGGGAAGGATTTTGCAGTCATGAAGGATAAATTGGTATGTACTGTGATAGTATGTACTGTGTCTCTGTGTTAAGGGCCGTTCACACCAGGAACTGTAACGATAAATGCGTCCACACTGACCAACAATAACAAAAGTCTCTCCTTGTGTTGATGAATTTGCTGGCTAAAGTTCAATGGATTCTGATTGCCTGTCAGCTTTTTATTCTCAAAATAACTCTTGACAGATATAGTTGGGAATCACATTTTTAGTGTTGTTATCATTATAGTTCATGTGTGGATGTAAGGTCTGGCTCCCCCAACCGACCTTGCAGAGGTCGGCCGTGTATGGGTATGTAAAACTCTTGCTGGTCTCTTTGGTTTCTGGTAATAACTTGATGTGGCATCTGTGAATGTCTTGTACCAAGTGTACACTGACTGTTACCTGCTCTCTCCATTCTCCACTGTGCCTGTTCTTACCTAGGACCAAGGATGCAGAGGACAAGATGGGTGTGCGGTATGACTGAAATGATCAGAAAAGGTCAGAAGAGGCCCTTACACAAAGGTTTTTCTTGATCCAGCATCAGCATCTCCAACACCTCCTGTAGCACTCCAGACTCCAGCCAAATGTGCTACCTCTTCCTTACATTAGCCCTCTTGTAGGTGTGCATAGTGTATGTAGAGCATCCTTTCCACATTGTGTCTTCGGTTGTTCACACACAATTATTGTTCAGACTTGGGAATCTAAAATGTTTTTCAGAATGTCTTTGAAAATCTAAATGAGTGTCTGCCCTCCTTTTTATGTTGCAGTCTCACCATCTCCCTCACAGCCTTTTTTGTGTTTTGTTCCTGTTCTTGTTGTTGAAACACACTTATTCCACACATTGCAAATTTAAAAAAAACAAATCTAGTGAAAACCTAAAATGTATCAGTCATCCTTTTTATGCTGTTATAAGTGCTTTATTGAAACCGTTGATTGCTTTATTGAAACTGAGTTACAAGTGTGTTATCGAAACAGTGGCTGTCCTGAACAAACTGTTAAACAAACTTAC
>NC_055972.1:1919895-1927395 GCF_018492685.1 Alosa sapidissima | reverse complement strand
CACTTCGCACCTGCTGTCTGTCTCCCGAAAAAACCCACGTCAGGACACGCAGTACGTGGGGATTCCTAAGGATTACCCGGCGTGCCCCGCGGGAAAGATGGCGGTCGAGAAGGAGAGAAGGAGATAAACTTTATCTTGCAACAAAAACATCAATATCACTATCAGAAATAGGCAGCGAGAGTCGTTTCTAGCTGATTAGTGTATTCTCGGGTGACCTGGCGTCCTCACACTCGGTTACTCGTCGCGGACCGAAAGCACAAATCAGTGGTGCTCCGCTAGCAAGTGCTAGCCAGGAAGGGAACTGCGGTGTGTGTGTGGTCAAGAGGAAAAATAGAGGATAAAGTTTATTACCACGGACGAAAAGTGGGGTGCTGTTTTGGAAGCACATACGGTTATTACGGAAGTGTGAGGACAAGAAAGGTAAGATGTAGTTTTAATTACAATTAATTGTGAGGTGTGCTGTATTGGAGAAGTTTTCTGTGAGATGAGACATGATATTTTGTCGTGTGACGCGAGTGACATTGGAATAACGTTGATTGAAACATTGGCGGATGAAAATCGATGAAGCCATCCTAAGTAGCAGTCTGTATCTCAACTAGTTAAACATACTGAAGAGATGAGATTTTGTGATGTTACCCCGAAGCTTTACTGGTATGCACCACATTGTATTCAGTTTAAAGCAGCCGTAGTGACAGTTATAGCCTGCATTTTTCAGGTAACGGTAGCCTTATACAATACTGTTTAAGAAAAAAGTTCCATACGGTTGGGGCGGCTGTCAATATAATATCGATTCGCTTACAGACCATATAGAGTGAAAAATGCGGCAGGTACATCTAGTGTCTACATCGCCTCGGGCTTGGAAGCCAGCTTGTGTTTGGAGTCGTGGGGTGCTGCCAAGCGTCCATAATCTCTGCAATTTGGGCAAACGCGATAAAAACGAATTTATTTGATGATCCCTCATTTTCTCTCTTTCGGTTTGAGAATGGCTATTTGTTTCTAACGTAGACAGACACCTGCAATCTGCCTTTAGCGAGACACAATATACCCTAAATGTACGTCTCACAGATTATTTGCCAAACATTTGGTTTACCAAATAGATTGGATGGGCGTAGCAATGTCCGTGCTGAACTTTCACGGTCTTCTCTACACGATTTCATTTTTCTGTGGAACAATGAGACACAGTATTGCATGCACTACAAATCTACTGTAGGATGAAGTCATACCAACTGTTAAATATGAACCATCGTTCTCTGGCCATCAAAAGTATCGGAGTCGTGCTCTTTGGAGTAGATAGGCTAATGTGGTAAACAGTTGTTCAAATATTTTATGATAGACCCGACCTGAATGTGGCACAAAATCATTTCTTGTAACCAAAAACAGGTATGGCTATGGGCATCTAGTAGGCTAGCCTACTGCGCACGACAATGTAGGTTGACCTAGTAACAAAACTCTGAATAGTCAAATAGTCGATATGAACTTGGTAATAACCAAAGAAGGACGTGTCTGAAAGTGCTGTGGACGCTTATGAGTAAGTTTGTGACATCCAATGACGAGTATTTTTAGTATTTGTCTAATTTCCCAAATGCGGCTCTGTAATCCTCGAGCCTGTAAACCTTCAGGGATCTTTCGCGTGCCCTTTTTCTCCAGCGATACGGATTATTTATTCTGATGCTGGGTCTAGCCTGGGCTGCATTCACGCACTACCAATAAGGCTGATTGGGATTGGATTGGAGTGGGTTGGCACGAATTGAAGTCCTGCAGCAGCAGTCACCTAAAGTTGCTGTCTGTCTGTGTGTGTGTGTGTCTGTCTGTGTCTGTGTGTCTGTCCTATCTTCTCGGTGTGACCCTCTTACCTCTCCCAGATGGCGAGAATGAAATTGGTCTTGATGGCCTTCTCCCAGAAATAAATAGACGTTCACTTGACATTATTTATGTTCACGAACGGACAGTGCATTCTAATTTGCTTTTATCTGTCCCACTGTGGTGCTTTCATGCAGGCTGCGTCCAAGGCCGTATGCATGAAAGGCTTAACTAAAAGCCCCTGTGTCTTCCCGACGTCAGTGTTCTTTCCGCATGTCTCGTGTCGCCTTTCGCTCGCCCTTTACCTCTGGCAGATAGGACCGTCATGATTCCGGAGGCATTTCGGCAGCACACCTAGCCTGACGAGCTAGACCCACATTAAAATGTAGGGTCTGGGCACTCACCGTTCACAGTGCTCAGTCCGAGGGGCGGGATAATCAGTCTTTCAAATTTCCTCTGCACGCAATAGGACAGCGGCAGCGCCATGAGTCCCATGCGTTTCCCACCAGCGGAGCTAGTTGGCTAGTTCAAACGTTTGCCAACTTAATAAAAGCTTAACTCGTGTCACACTGTTCGCCAACAGCAACATCCATCTTATTTGTTTTCAAGTAGCAGGGAATTCAAGACAAACCGTTGCAACTCTGCCATCAATCATTATGTTTAGCCCACCTACGACTCTATACACGATTTCATTGGCCTGATTGAGTTTCGATTTCTGGAGCTCACAAGCCAACGGAGAGTTGCTAGACTAGCCCTGGCAGCAGAGTGGGTGATTGTGCGGACAGACCCCTTGTGTGTGTGTGTGTGTGTGATTGTGCAAACAGACCCCGTGTGTGTGTGTGTGTGTGTGTGATTGTGCGGACAGACCTCGTGTGTGTGTGTGTGTGTGTGTGTGTGTGTGTGATTGTGCGGACAGACCCCTTGTGTGTTATCTCTCTTGCTGCCAGAGAGGGAGAGAAGGGAGGGTGCAGGGGTTGTGTGAGTGAGAGTGTGTGTGTTTGAGTGAGAGTGTGTGTGGTTGTGGGTGAGAGTATGTGTGTGTGTGATGCATGGGCTTGCCTAAGGATTGAAATGTTTGTGTTTACTCGTGTGTTTTAAGGCTAAATGAGACTACTCATTTATGACCCCAAGGCACACACTCGCACACATACACGCTTGCACACACACACACACACACATACTAATGTCGTGTGTTTTAAGGCTAAATGAGACTACTCATTTATGACCCCAAGGCTTCACATGACATTAGGACCTCGCTAGCTGAGGAAGGCACTTTACTACACTCAAACACATACACACACACACACACACATGCACACACACACACACACATGCACACACGCACACATACATAACACAAATACGCACACATACATAACACACATACGCACACACAGTCATTAGCAGACTGGTTAATGAACTAGCTAGTCGCTTGAGCCCGGTTAATGAACTAGCTAGTCGCTTGAGCCCGGTTAATGAACTAGCTAGTCGCTTGAGCCCGGTTAATGAACTAGCTAGTCGCTGGGGCCCCTGGGCTCATTAGCAGACTGGTTAATGAACTAGCTAGTCGCTGCGAGCATGCCAGCCCCCACACCCCCCCACTCTAAACTAAACTATGGCCCCCACACCCCCCCCACTCTAAACTAAACTATGGCCCCCACACCCCCCCCACTCTAAACTAAACTATGGCCCGTTCTTCTAGAATGGTCCCCAGAGAGGGGCTCCATTATTGTGCTAATGTCTCCCCCAGACGCCCCCAGACTTCCCGAGACGCCGAGGGTCCGTCAGAACTCCCCGAGATGCTGAGGGTCCGTCAGAATTGCGTTTCTGTTTGTCACTTACACAAATCCAATTATCTGTGACCCGCGGGGGGCCTTCAGTCGCACAACACAGACCTGGAAACCTGCACCCGCAAACGGATCTGAACCATGCGGCTTTACACATGGGAACTTTCATTGCAGACACACTCACATGCCAGGACATGCAAATATAAGCTACACACACATAAGCTACACACACACACACACACACACACTGAATTTAATGTAGATCTAGACCTACATGAATACACACACACACACAAACGCATACTTAGATAGATAGATAGATAGATAGATAGATAGATACTTTATTGATCCCCAAGGGGAGATTCAAGAAATACTTACACGTGTACATACAGAGATATTGATCTAAGCAACAGTGATGGTGCATACTCATATGCAGATGTGACTTAAACACACGCACATAGTTAAATCAGGGTTCCTACGTAGTATGGAAAACCTGGAAAAGTATGGAATTTGATTTTAGTCATTTCCAGGTCTGGATAAGTATGGAAAAAAGAAACAAGGGTATGGAGAAATATTTGTGTTCCCAGACTATTGCATCTACAGTTCTAATCACTTCACTCAGGTCATAATGAACCATTCCTACTGTTGTGTAGCTTAAGTGGTCAGTCCACATCAATATACAATTGAATGGGGGGTCCTCAGAAACAAATCTCTCCCACAAGGGGACCCTGGTATCAAAACCAAATCGAGAACCCCTGTTCTATGCACGTGCTCTACACCCTTGTGCACTGGTTTGTTTGCGTATCTCTGCTATTTTCGGCTAAAACACTACAGTAGTAGACTTTTTTTGATTTTGTAAAAGTTACCAAGACTTGGATACTGCATTATCTAATAAACTGTTATTACAAACAAATAATACTGTTTACGGTGATTTCTGAGGCCTCTGCCAGCAGTGCACTAGTCTCCAACATATGTAGTATGCTGTATCAAATGTGAGTGCACCTTCCAACTCAGCACTTCCCCAACGAAAAGTATTCAACAATGGGCAAGTGTTTTCTGAGGGCTAACAAGTTAATAATAAACATTATTATACAGCTATTTACAATGCTAGTAGAACACTCCATTGACAATGTCTAGAATATGGTCAGAAAAATCTACCGAGAAGTTTGAACATTTGAGTATGGAAAAAAATTTGAAATTTTGAAATGGAAAATGTGTAGGAACCCTGTTAAATGTAGATTTAACATGCACACACAAACACACAAAGTAGCCTAGATCTACACAACTTCATACACGCAAACACACTTTAATGACTTAAAGACATCCCTCCCTGGTCTCCCATCAGCAGAGTAGAGGCCTGCGTTGTATATAGGCCATTTGCATAATTAATAATGTGATCGCTATAGGAACGGGTGGTGAGGATTAGACATGTTTCCCCCAGCTGTCTGTTGGAGGTTATTATGGGATGCCCCTTTGAGATGAAAGGAGCGCTCACCTCTAGTGAAGCTCAGCACAGATCACACGGCCAAAGCACTCACAGTTCATTTCATCCTACTTACATCAGCACCACGAGGGAGGGATGGAGGGAGAGAGAAGTTGAGAGACAGAGTGAAGGGGGAGAAGGAGAGGGAGGTGGGGAGCTCAAGGTTAGAAGAAGTTGCTTTGTTAACAGCTAGGCCAACTGTCTGTAAATATCGTAATTAGGGCTGTCAATCTTCTTCCATAACCCAATTCGAATTTCAAAATGAATTTTCTGAAATGTGTCAGTGATCACAGAGATCTTTGCTCTTTCATGAACTTGTTTAAAGGCTAGCTCCCAACAATGCAGCAAATCAATATAGGCTATATTCTCTCAAGAACTGATGCCTGTATGCATATGATATCAGTATAGGAATATATAGAAGCCTAAATAGCTCCTATCATATTTCCAGGAATCAGCAGGATTCTAGAATTGGTGTCTATTTTAATCAGTCTGTTGTTGAGACCTGTTTTTATTTAAATAATGTAGATACTAAACATGTAAACAACTATCAATATATATAGTGTGAGTTTGACAACTGACCATTTCAGTCCCCCCCGAGATGTTTCCCTGTGAGCACAAGGTTGTGTAATTGCTTCCTGCTGAAAGTCAGGGGCTTTGAGGACGACCCCTGATTTTACATTATTATTATTATTATTATTATTATTGTGCCTTTATTCAGATAGGACAGTGATGAGTAACAGGAAGAGGGTGGGACAGAGAGATGGGGTGGGATCGCGAAATGACCGTGTGTGTGTGAAATTACGTTTGTTTTGTGTGTGTGTGAAATGACCGTGGGTCAGAGCTAAAAATCAGAATCTGACTGCCTTGAGTGTGTTTGTGTGTGTTTAGTATGTAAGTGGTGAGAGCACTGCAGTGCGCGCGTGTGCGTGTGCGCGCGCGTGTGTGTGGGGGTTTCAGGTGTGGGGGTAAGTGAGTAGCCTGCAGTGTGTATGTAAATGATCGTGTGTGTGTGTGTGTGTGTGTGTGTGTGGTGGTTTCAGGTGTTTGGCGTCAGTAACAAAGACCCCAGTGTGGTGGCAGGTGTTTCCAGTGACTTCATCTCTCTCTGTTTCAGCTCCTCTCTCAGAACACACAGAGAGAGTGTGTGTGTGTGTCTGTGTGTGTGAGCGAGAGAATGAGAGAGAATATCTACTTCTCTGGTAACACACACACACAGAGGAAGGTGCCTCAGGCAGGAGGTGACGTAGTGTGTGTGTTGGTGCTACATCACGGTCCTCTTCCCCTCAGCATGCTGAGAATGAATCAGAGCATCAGAAACTGCCACCTCAGCACTGTTCTGCCCCTACACACACACACACACACACACACACACACTCTCACTCTCCTCTCAGGCCTCAGAGGCAGGTTTCAGAGGGCAGCCATTACTAAAGAACTTAACGTGATTACACACACACACACACACACACACACACATTCAGACACAGCACACACTCCCACACTCCACTGCTCCCCCTTACGCTTTCCTGGATGCCTCAATCTGGCCATAAGGTTTGTGTGTGTGTGTGTGTGCGCGCGCATGCGCGCACGTGTGTTTGTGCGCACAAACCATGTGCTGTTTCCCATACGGATGTTAGCACAGGGAAATGCACTGTTTTTGCATATAAGCAAACTATCTGTGGCTGTGGAAATTTCTCGGTAAATCACAACCGGCCATTCCTATCTGTGTGTGATTGTGTTTGTGTGTGTGTGTGTGTTTGAATTTGATTCAAATAATTGAGTCATGTACTTCTATGAGTGAGAAGCAGTTAGTCATACATTGACATTAATGCTATGATGCTTCTGTAATCGTGTGATTGTGAGTTTTTGGCCTGTGTGTGTGTGTGTGTGTGTGCACGCACTCTTTGTCTCCACCTCCCAGACAGTTGGGATGTAAAAGTCCAAAAGTGACTCAAACTCAAGCTGCTGGGCTGGCTGTGTGTTGTGTGCATGTGTGTATTATATGTGTGTGTGTGTGTATTATGTGATTATATGTGTGTGTGTGCGTGTGTGAGAGGGATTGAGATTATATGTGGGTGTGGTGGTGTAGGTTGCTCAGCTGAATGTAGATATTCAATGAATCAACATCCTCTCTCTCTCTCTCTCTCTCTCTCTCTCTCTCTCTCTCCAGTTGCATATCATGATTTGGAGAGCTTTAGCAGGAACAGATCTACAGGTTTCGCTTTCCCTGGGATTTGGAGGATTTTTGCTGTTAGTAAAAATGCAGAAATGTAGAAAGCTTCTTGCCCCTGAAATGCACCCTATCCCTCTGTACAATCTTGCGCATACACACACACACACACACACACACACACACACACACTCTCTCCTCGGACCCTGTCTCAAACCATTTTGATTGTAACACCAAACAGCTGAACAATAAAATTTAAGAAT
>NC_055972.1:1910133-1915133 GCF_018492685.1 Alosa sapidissima | reverse complement strand
TGTCTGTGTGTGTGTGTGTGTGTGTGTGTGTCGGATTGCTCTGTTGTCAGGCTGCAGGAAATGCCTGAGCAGCTGCAGTAATCACCAGTGCTGTTCCGCTCAGGAGACGCGCTGTGTGCTGGGCTCGGGTTGCCTGGCGGATTTTTCTAGAAACTCCTCAGAGATCTCGCTGCACAAGGGGTAGGAACCTTTCACAAGGGGTAGGAACCTTTCACAAGGGGTAGGAACCTTTCTGTAGGAACCTTTCCTGAATGCAGATACTGTACACTAGCACTTCTGCCAGAGGCTTAGGGCCGCCCACTCTTTAAACTGAAGCATGAAGCTACTTAGGCACTTGACAGTACTTGGAAGTAAGGCGTTAGCTTCTAGGCTAACCACACTGAGTGATCATCCCACATTGTGTGTCTGTGTCTGTGTCTGTGTGTGTGTGTGTGGAAGTAAGGCGTTAGCTTTTAGGCTAACTACACTGAGTGATCATCCCACACAATGATATCTTTCTGTCCGTACAGGAAGTGCCCTGCCCCTCTTTGTTGGATTGGTTGCGAATGCACATGAGATTGGGTAGTGTGTGTGTGTGTGTGTGTGGGTAGTGTTTGAGTTGGGATCGGCGCGGTGTGGGTGGGTGTGTGTGTGTGTGTGTGGGTAGTGTTTGAGTTGGGATCGGCGCTGTGTGTGTGTGTGGGTAGTGTTTGAGTTGGGATTGGCGTTGTGTGTGTTTGTGTGTGGGTAGTGTTTGAGTGTGGGTAGTGTTTGAGTTGGGATCGGCGTGTGTGTTTGTGTGTAGTGTTTGAGTTGGGATTGGCGCTGTGTGTGTGTGTGTGTGTGTGTGTGTGTGTGTAGTGTTTGAGTTGGGATCGGCGCTGTGATTTGAGATATGGCTGCACTGTGTCAGATAGAGTTCACCAGATATGACGGTGGGGTATCAGAGTGGGGAATGCTCAGCTATGCTTATCTTTCCTGTGTGTGTGTGTGTGTGTGTGTGTGTGTGTGTGTGTGTGTGTGTGTATCTGTGGGGGTGCAGGGTTTGGTTGTTGTGGCAACACTGGTGCAGGTGGTGGTTGATGTGGAGGAAGGTGATGGTGGGAGACTGCACAGTGTGTCCATCTGGCTTACGGACCTGAGGATCTTCATCGTCCTCAGCCTCTCGTAAAGGTCAGCGTGGGGCCTACAGTGGGCAGGAGGTCGGTGCATTTGCACTGCTCATTGCTGCTCAACACGCATGTCAGAAATCCAATCTAATCGGTCAGGAGCTGGAACGGTGATTTGTTACGTCTTTTGACCTGGCATTGCAAACTTGTATAAGTATATATACTCTTTTGATCCCTATATAAGTATAAGTATACATATTCTTATTTGATCTCTGCATTTATCCCAATCTGTGAATTAGTGAAACACACACAGCACACAGTGAACACACAGTGAGGTGAAGCACACACTAATCCCGGCGCAGTGAGCTGCCTGCAACAACAGCGGCGCTCGGGGAGCAGTGAGGGGTTAGGTGCCTTGCTCAAGGGCACTTCAGCCGTGGCCTACTGGTCGGGGAGCAGTGAGGGGTTAGGTGTCTTGCTCAAGGGCACTTCAGCCGTGGCCTACTGGTCGGGGAGCAGTGAGGGGTTAGGTGCCTTGCTCAAGGGCACTTCAGCCGTGGCCTACTGGTCGGGGAGCAGTGAGGGGTTAGGTGTCTTGCTCAAGGGCACTTCAGCCGTGCCTACAGGTCGGGGTTCGAACCGGCAACCCTCCGGTTACAGGGCCGAAGTGCTAACCAGTAGGCCATGGCAACCCTCCGGTTACAGGCAACCCTCCGGTTACAGGGCCGAAGTGCTAACCAGTAGGCCACGGCAACCCTCCGGTTACAGGGCCGAAGTGCTGACCAGTAGGCCACGGCAACCCTCCGGTTACAGGGCCGAAGTGCTGACCAGTAGGCCACGGCAACCCTCCGGTTACAGGGCCGAAGTGCTGACCAGTAGGCCACGGCAACCCTCCGGTTACAGGGCCGAAGTGCTGACCAGTAGGCCACGGCAACCCTCCGGTTACAGGGCCGAAGTGCTGACCAGTAGGCCACGGCAACCCTCCGGTTACAGGGCCGAAGTGCTGACCAGTAGGCCACGGCAACCCTCCGGTTACAGGGCCGAAGTGCTGACCAGTAGGCCACGGCAACCCTCCGGTTACAGGGCCGAAGTGCTGACCAGTAGGCCACGGCAACCCTCCGGTTACAGGGCCGAAGTGCTGACCAGTAGGCCACGGCAACCCTCCGGTTACAGGGCCGAAGTGCTGACCAGTAGGCCACGGCAACCCTCCGGTTACAGGGCCGAAGTGCTGACCAGTAGGCCACGGCAACCCTCCGGTTACAGGGCCGAAGTGCTAACCAGTAGGCACGGCAACCCTCCGGTTACAGGGCCGAAGTGCTAACCAGTAGGCACGGCAACCCTCCGGTTACAGGGCCGAAGTGCTAACCAGTAGGCCACGGCAACCCTCCGGTTACAGGGCCGAAGTGCTGACCAGTAGGCCACGGCAACCCTCCGGTTACAGGGCCGAAGTGCTGACCAGTAGGCACGGGCCGAAGTGCTGACCAGTAGGCCACGGCAACCCTCCGGTTACAGGGCCGAAGTGCTGACCAGTAGGCCACGGCAACCCTCCGGTTACAGGGCCGAAGTGCTAACCAGTAGGCCACGGCAACCCTCCGGTTACAGGGCCGAAGTGCTGACCAGTAGGCCACGGCAACCCTCCGGTTACAGGGCCGAAGTGCTGACCAGTAGGCCACGGCAACCCTCCGGTTACAGGGCCGAAGTGCTGACCAGTAGGCCACGGCTGCCCAACGGTGACACCGTTGAAACTGCACAAATGACTGACAGCCGATCTAACGGTGTGTGTGTGTGTGTGTGTGTGTGTGTGTGTGTGTGTGTGTGTGTGTGTGTGTGAGATCTAACAGGTGCTGTGTGTTTCGGCATGGTGAAATGGAAAATAGTGTATTAAGTGGCAAGGCCATTACAGTATGCAAATGCTCTCAGACTAAGTGCCAAATGTTTTGTCCATTAATGTCGGAAATTGGATTGATTTTATTTCCTTTTCAATTAATGGTCTCCTTCTTCCTAATTGGAAAGTTGGTTTCGTTTCTGAGATCTCTTAGAAGCAGGATTAATGTTGCTGTGATTAGCTGAGCAGTCAGCTTCCAGGCTGGTCTTATGGTCTGTGGCAATACACACACACTCTTTCTGTGTCTCATGCGCACACACACACACACACACACACAGACTGTGTCTTTGATCCTCACAGCTGAGGCCAGTAGGAGGTGTACACAGCACTCCTTCATCTCTATCTCTCTCACACACACACACACACACACTGCACCCCTTCATCTCTGTCAGCCTGCAGACTCTGAAGGCAGACACCTACTGGCACTCTGTGACATGTGGCAACTTCACATGTGCACACACACACACACACACACAGGACCCTGGTTACTATAGAGCCACATTCTCACACACACACACACACACACACACACTTAGCTTCATGGGGACCAAAAGGCCCAGTGGCTGGCATGTTGCCTGGTAACAGGATGTGTCCATGGTGTTGGCTACCTGCTGAGGCTTCAGGTGTTCATGGGCCTGATTGGAATGCGTAATAAGAGTGTTGTTTGTGTTGAGCTTTTCAGTCCTGATCCTGTGCTAAAACCAACACGGGTCTTAGTCCTGATCCTCTACTCTACTCTACTCTATTAGTCCTGATCCTCTACTCTACTCTATTAGTCCTGATCCTCTACTCTACTCTACTCATCTCTACTCTACTCTATTCTACTCTATTCTACTCTACTCTACTCTACTCTACTCTACTCTACTCAACTCTACTCTACTCATCTCTACTCTACTCTACTCTATTAGTCCTGATCCTCTACTCTACTCTATTCTACTCTACTCTACTCTACTCTACTCTATTCTACTCATCTCTACTCTACTCTACTCTACTCTACTCTACTCTATTAGTCCTGATCCTCTACTCTACTCTACTCTATTCTACTCTACTCTACTCTACTCTACTCTACTCTATTCTACTCTACTCTACTCTACTCTACTCTACTCTACTCTACTCATCTCTACTCTACTAATCTCTACTCTACTCTACTAATCTCTACTCTACTCTACTCATCTCTACTCTACTCTACTAATCTCTACTCTACTCTACTCTACACTACTATATTCATCTCTACTCTACTCTATTCATCTCTACTCTACTCATCTCTACTCTACTCATCTCATCTGTACTCTATTAATCTCTACTCTACTCTACTCTACTCATCTCTACTTTACTCATCTCTACTCATCTCTACTCTACTCATCTCTACTCTACTCTACTCTACTCTACTCTACTCTACTCATCTCTACTTTACTCATCTCTACTCATCTCTACTCTACTCATCTCTACTCTACTCTACTCTACTCTACTCTACTCATCTCTACTCATCTCTACTCTACTCATCTCTACTCTACTCATCTCTACTCTACTCATCTCTACTCATCTCTACTCTACTCATCTCTACTCTACTCTATTCATCTCTACTCTATTCATCTCTACTCTATTCATCTCTACTCTATTCATCTCTACTCTACTCCTCTCTACTCCTCTCTACTCTACTCTACTCTACTCTACTCTACTCTACTCTACTCTACTCATCTCTACTCATCTCTACTCTACTCCTCTCTACTCTACTCTACTCATCTCTACTCATCTCTACTCATCTCTACTCTACTCCTCTCTACTCTACTCTACTCTACTCATCTCTACTCTACTCATCTCTACTCTACTCTACTCATCTCTACTCTACTCATCTCTACTCTACTCATCTCTACTCTACTCATCTGTACTCTACTCTATTCTACTCATCTCTACTCTACTCTACTCTACTCTACTCATCTCTACTCTACTCATCTCTACTCTACTCATCTCTACTCTACTCATTTCTACTCTACTCATCTCTACTCTACTCTACTAATCTCTACTCT
>NC_055972.1:1900133-1905133 GCF_018492685.1 Alosa sapidissima | reverse complement strand
CACGGGGACGTCAGCAGGATTGGGTTTCCGTGGCGACTGGAGAGACGCAGTGGTGCCCATGCCTCTGAACCTCACAGCCTCAGCAGCCAAGGTGAGCGTGCGTGCATGTGCGTCTGGAACTCTCCGCAATCTTTCAGTCTGCTTTGTGTTTGTGTGTGTGTGTGTGTGTGTGATTCCGCCAGACTTCTGTCCTCTGTCTTTCTCTTTGTGTCTGGCTCCCTTAAACACATTCTCGCACACACACGCACGCACAAACATGTTTTCACAAGCTGTCTTTCTTTTTGTGGCTTTCTAGAGCTGTTGTTAATAACCCCTCTTTCATGCAGTTTAATGTTGTCATGTTAATTTGTCATGTGGGGTTTTAGTTTGTTGAGAATGTCACCTGTTGTGTTTGTCTTTGTTGCATTGTACTGTGTTTTTGTTTGTGTACTGTGCTGTATTTGAATGTACATTGTGTCTGATGTGTTTTGAATCCGTTGTTGTAGTGTGGTTTTGTGTATCATGTTGTGTTTGAATCTGTCGTGTTATTTTTATTTATTCTGGTATGTTATGGGTCACGTTTGATTCTTGCAGGAGGCTTTGAGTCAGGGCACGGTGTCTGTGTGTGATTATATGGTGTCCACTGTGCTTTCAGTAGAGCAGTTCAAAAACCCAAACAAGCTCACACTCCAACGCCAGTTATTCTAAAAACCCTTAGAAACAGAATTTCAATTTGTTTAGATGCTACCTTTCCGTAAATGACCTACCACTGTGTGCACTGTATGGGTATTTGTGTGTGTGTGTGTGTGTGTGTCTGAGAGACAGTGACTTGGCTGTGTGTGTGAGAGACAGTGACCTGGCTCTCTCTCTGTGTGTGTGTGTGTGTGAGTGTGTGAGAGTGAGAGACCGTGACCTAGCTGTGTGTGTGAGAGAGAGAGACAGTGACCTGGCTGTGTGTGTGTGTGCTGTGTGTGTGTGTGTGTGTGTGTGTGTGTGAGAGACAGTGACCTGGCTGTGTGTGTGTGTGTGAGAGACCGTGACCTGGCTGTGTGTGTGAGAGACCGTGACCTGCCACTGTGTGTGTGTGTGTGTGAGAGAGAGAGAGACAGTGACCTGGCTGTGTGTGTGTGTGTGGGAGCATGAGAGTCCTGGTCACCTGACCCGTCTGAGCTCAAACTGCTCCGCTCGTTAAATTATTCACCAGATTTGTCATTAAGACACACCCACCTGACCAGGTGTGTCATTAAGACACGCCCATTTTTTGTCTGGTGTAGTTGCAGTGTCTTGCTCTTAAGGGGAGATTACAGATCAGCAGCCCAAATAGCAGAAATACATATTACCTACCCACTACACTGCACACACACACACTACACTGCACACACACACACACATACACACACACACACACACTACACTGCACACACACACACACACACACACACACACACACACACACACACACACCTACCCACTAGTGTTAATTTTGTCACCTATTTTTAATTTAGTCTTAGTCTTGTGACAAAATGTACTTTTTAGTCTTTGTCATATTTAGTCATTCAAATATCATTTTTGTTAGTCAAGTTTTAGTCGACTAAAAGTCTCATCATTTTAGTCTAGTTTTAGTCAAAAGAAAACTAAAGGTATCTTAGTCTTAGTCAGTTTTAGTCAAAACATTTTGGTCTTCTTTTTTTATAACAAAATATTTCTGATTACCATTTGAGTCAAATAGTGTTTTACACATCTCAATTTTCCAACAATATTGTGTGTCAACAGGGCTACTCGTCTGTTATAATTACTCATTCTGATTTTTTGTCAGTCAGTACGTTTACATGCACAGGTAAGTCAAGCTACAGTTATAGCTCGCCTGGGATTTGATCATAGACTTGACTGGACCACTGTCATGATATTCGTAGACCAGTGTTTCTCAATGTGTGGTCCGAAAGCTATCTCACGTGGTCCGCGAGCAGACGTGGTAAAATATAATATAGATGAGTTGTTTGCAATATTGAACCAACTTGTATGTAAATCCAAACAGTTCTGCAACACTGTCTATGTAAGATATGCCAGTTTAAATCATACAGTATGAATCCTCTGACACAATAAGCAAAGTGCAAAAACAATAAGCAAGGTGGTTCAGTGAGTAGGCCTATTATGTAGACTAATATACTGTTGAAGTAGGTCTTTTTTTTTTTTTTTTTTTTTTTGTTAGCTAGGGTTAGTTAAGTGGTCCTTCGTCTAAAAAAATGATTGAGAAACACTGTCGTAGACCAGAGTTTTAATGTTTTACTCCGCCACGCTAGATGGCGATATGCGCCCAAACGCAACACATTCCCCAAACAAACTCTCTATCTTAGCCATAGCTAACTTGCTAGCAAACTTTCCATATTAGCTTACTTGCTAGCAAACTTTGCATCATCAGTGTAACTAGTTAAATAGCTGACATTACATGCTGAACATTTTCGTATGGACATTCTGGGGGATGTTAATTTGTATGAGAGAAGCTTCAAATGTAGCATTGTGGCATAAAGCTTAGGTAGTTAGCTTGCTAACTCTGGCAGAAATCTACAGTGTTCTTGTTCCATGTAGTTTCGTGTTGCAGCCACAGGGTTGCAGCAACAGCACGTAGACTCGCCTACAGGAAAGCTATAAACTCATTCGGAATATTTTGAAAACGTAACAGCTAGATATTCTGCCTTCTCATTTTGTAGACGAAAATGAAGAGAGTTTTTATCTTAGTTTTTATTTTATGCAAAACATTTTAGTCTCGTCTTTTTTCGTCAACAATAATGCATCTTAAGATAGTCTTAGTCAGTGTTTCAGGACATTAATGGTGTCTCGTCATCGTCTCGTCTTAGTCATGAAAAAAAAGGTTGTTGACGAACATATTTCCTCTCGTCTCGTCTGACGAAATTAACACTACACACACACACACACACACACACACACACACCTACCCACTACACTGCACACACACACACACACACACACACACACACCTACCCACTACACTGCACACACACACACACACACACACACACACACACACACACACACACACACACACACACACACACACCTACCCACTACACTACACACACACACACCTACCCACTACACTGCACACACACACACACACACACACCTACCCACTACACTACACACACACACACCTACCCACTACACTGCACACACACACACACACACACACACACCTACCCACTACACTACACACACACACACCTACCCACTACACACACACACACACACACACACACACACACACCTACCCACTACACTACACACACATACACACACACACCTACCCACTACACTGCACACACACACACACACACCTACCCACTACACTACACACACACACACCTACCCACTACACACACACACACACACACACACACACACCTACCCACTACACTACACACACACACACACACACACCTACCCACTACACTACACACACACACACACACACACACACACCTACCCACTACACTGCACACACACACACACACACACACACACACACACCTACCCACTACACTGCACACACACACTACACACACACACACACCTACCCACTACACTGCACACACACACATACCTACACACCTACACACTACACTGCACACACACACACACACACACACACCCCTACACACTACACTGGACACACACTACACACACACATATACACACACACACACACCCACTACACTGCACACACACAAACACACACACACACCCACTACACTGCACACACACTACACACACACATACACACACACACACACCTACACACTACACTGCACACACACACACACACACACACCCCTACACACTCCTACACACTACACTGGACACACACTACACACACACACACACACACACACCCACTACACTGCACACACACACACACACACCTACACACTACACTGCACACACACACCCCTACACACTACACTGGACACACACTACACACACACACACACACACGCACACACACACACACCTACACACAGGTGTACTACACACACACACACACACACACCCACTACACTGCACACACACACACACACACCTACACACTACACTGCACACACACACCCCTACACACTACACTGGACACACACTACACACACACACACACACACACACACGCACACACACGCACACACACACACACCTACACACAGGTGTACTACACACACACACACACACACACATTCACCATCACACATACACACACACACACACACACATTCACCATCTCACACACACACACACACACACACATTCACCATCTCACACACACACACACACACACACATTCACCATCTCACACACACACACACACACACACACACACATTCACCATCACACACACACACACACACACATTCACCATCACACACACACCATGACACACACACACACACACACACATTCACCATGACACACAAACACACACACATTCACTATGACACACACATACACCCGCACACATTCACCATGGCACACACACACACACACACACACACACACACATTCACACATTCACCATCACACACACACACACACACACACACACATTCACCATCACACACACACACACACACACACACACACACATTCACCATCACACACACACACACACACATTCACCATCACACACACACACACACACACACACACACATTCACCATCACACACACACCATGACACACACACACACACACACACATTCACCATGACACACAAACACACACACATTCACTATGACACACACATACACCCGCACACATTCACCATGGCACACACACACACGCACACACACACACACACACACACCTACCCACTACACTGCACACACACACACACACACACACACACCTACCCACTACACTGCACACACACACACACACACACACACACCTACCCACTACACTGCACACACACACACACACACACACACACACACACACACACACACTCACACACACACT
>NC_055972.1:1892633-1895133 GCF_018492685.1 Alosa sapidissima | reverse complement strand
CAGAGTGGTCATGAATACACAGAACTAGCATAACATGCTAATTCCCCAGAGTGGTCATGAATACACAGAACTAGCATAACATGCTAATTCCCCAGAGTGGTCATGAATACACAGAACTAGCATAACATGCTAATTCCCCAGAGTGGTCATGAATATACAGAACAGGTAGAGAGGAGTTAGCCTAGCGTAACATGCTAATGCCCCAGAGTGGTCATGAATATACAGAACAGTGAGCGGACAGTCATTGTGTAGCTGTCGTTGCCGTGCTGAAACACTCACACACACAGCTCTGCGTGTGAGGGCCATTGATCAGTGCAGAGATGCAGATACAGTGCCTCAGTGTGTGTGTGAGGGGGTCATTGTGTGTGTGCAGAAACACTCAGCTGAGATTGAATGAAGAGGCTGTTGTGAGTGAGTAGAGAGTGATCTCTAGTGTGGCTCTCTGTGTCCACTTGTTTCCTCTGCGATGACCCGACCTGCTGTGTGTGTGTGTGTGTGTGTGTGTGTGTGTGTGTGTGTGTGTGTGTGTGTGTGTGTGTGTGTGTGTGTGTGTGTGCGTGCGTGCGTGCGCGCATTGCGTTGACCTGGCCTGCTGTGTGTGTGTGTGTGTGCGCGCGCATGCGTTGACCCGGGCTGCTCTAACTACCCAGTTAGTCGGTTACACTTAAAGAAGCCCTATGCAACAATTTTAGCAAAAATGACCTTAATTATGCAGGTTGAGAGTCGTTCTGATGGTTCTTCAACACTTTTTGGGTCGTTTGGTGGGTGCTTCGTCTCCCCCTAGTGCTTCTCCGCGGAAAAAACGGATATGCAAATTTCTGGTCCCATCCCGAACAAATCTGGATGTGACTCAGCGGAAGTATCCAATCACGTCTCGAAAATGTAGTCAGATTGTAGTTTCTAAGAAGACTGCAAAACGGACTCCGACTTGGCTTTGTTGCTGTTGAAATTGTAAGTAGCCTACCCTTGGGTGAACTTCGTTTTTGTAATGTGGTTTGATAGTCTCTTGAACAATGTGTTTGCTCGACCGTTTTATTGTGAGCCCTGTATGTGTTTAGCTTGGTTTATTGATGGCTAGCTCGCTAGCTAGTGGTGGTTTAGCGTAGCAGTCACTTGCTACCGAAGCTGCAGGGGGAGCTATGCCGTGAAAAATGCGAGCCCAAATCAGGCGAAAACCCAGAAACAGCGAAGGAATAACCAGACCTGCATAGGGCTTCTTTAAAGGAAGCTAGCGAACTTTTAGCAAAGATAATGCTGATGGTTTAAAGGAAGCTAGCGAACTTTTAGCAAAGATAACGCTGATGGTTTTAGCAAAGATAACGCTGATGGTTTAAAGGAAGCTAGTGAACTTTTAGCAAAGATAATGCTGATGGTATAAAGGAAGCTAGCAAACTTTTAGCAAAGATAACGCTGATGGTTTTAGCAAAGATATCGCTGATGGTTTTAGCAAAGATACCACTGATAGTTTTAGCAAAAATAGTGCTTATAGTTTCACTCTTAGCAGCGCAGCCCTGTTGTCTTGGCTATTTAATTAGCTCGGCTAGTTTCACATCGAAACACGATGGAGCTGCCTAATGATGCTCGACTCCACACCACCTCACACACGTGTGAAAACATCACTCTTTCTCTGTGTGTCTCTCTCTCTCTCTCTTGCTCTATCTGTCTCTCACTCTCTCTCTCCCTCTCTCTATCTGTCTGTCTCTCTCTCTCTCTCTCTCTCTCTCTCTCTCTCTCTCTCTCTCTGTCTCTCGTTTTCCCGCCAAACAGTTTCTCCTGCTCTCTTTTTCTTTCACTCACTTGCATGTACACTTGCTCTCCTTTTATCACACACACACACACACACACACACACACACACACACACACACTGATTGAGAGAGACTCCCAAATGGACAGTCCACACTCTGAGATACTCTTCATCTGGATTTCATTCACTGGACTGAGGGATCGTACATTTCACACACACACTCACACACACACACACACCTGCTGAAGCACACACACACACCTGCTGAAGCACACACACACACACACTGCTGAAGCACACACACACACCTGCTGAAAAGCTGCGAGTGTCTAATGTCCTATTCAGAGAGGTGTAAAAATAGCCTGAGCTGGGCTGACGTGGACGCTGGTACATTTAGCACACACACACACACACACACACACAAACACACACACACACACACACACACACACACTTCAGAGATGGGCTGACGTGGACGCTGGTACATTTAACTACACTGAGTGCCTACTCACCATGCATGCATTCACACTGATGCACACACACACACTTCAGAGGTCCACACTTTGATTGACAGGTGTGTGCAAAACTCACACCGCTCTGCTGTTTCTCTCTCTGTGATGGAAATGAGCCATGCCTGCAGAGAGGTCTTCACACACACACACACACACACACACGTGCACACACACACACACTCACTCACGCACACTCACGCACACTCACACTCACTCACTCACTCACATACATGCTGCATACA
>NC_055972.1:1882593-1892133 GCF_018492685.1 Alosa sapidissima | reverse complement strand
CTCTCTCTCTCTCGCTCTCCCCCCTCTTCTCTCTCTCTCCTTCTTCCCTCTCTCCCGTGAGTTTAAAGTCGAGGGTTATGTAGGGTCATCTTCGCTGGGTTAAATAAAACCTTCCAGACACACACGCACTCTCTCCCTCTCTCTCTCCCTCCCTCCCCCTCTTCTCTCTCTCTCTCTCTCTCTCTCTCTCTCTCTCTCTCTCTCTCTCTCTCTCTCTCTCTCTCTCTCTCTCTCTCCCCCAAAGCTTTCAGAGTTCAGTGTGAGGTTGCAGACGTTCACCAAACGCTACCGATTAGTTTGAAAAAAACACACACCTCTCTGTGTTGATGTCAGAGGGTGGTAGCAGGAGACACACACACACACACACACAAGTGCAGTCTGGTTGATTTGGATGATTGATGTGTGTGTCTGGGAGTGGAGGGGAGTTTTAGTTGTGATCGGGGAGTGAGAGAGAGAGGAGGAGTAGGGGGAGGAATTGGAGCAGGTGTGTGTGTTTGTGTGTGTGTGTGTGTGTGTGTGTGTGTGTGTGTTGTTAGGCCTGTATCAATAGTCAATAAATCAATTAATCACACAATAACTTTTAATGAGCTCAATAACTTTTCCGGCCACAATAATTTCTATTTGCATGCTTTTTTGTTTTCTCCTCATCTCTCTCTCTCTCTCTCTCTCTCTCTCTCTACCAAATAGACTCTACTGACTCCTCTCGTTTCCTTAGCGTAATGACGCTTGAACGAATTAGGCTACTTGCCAGTCGCATAGTCTCAGAGCACCGCGTAGAGTAGAAAGTTAGTTGAGAACAGAAATGGAATTGGTTTCAAAGCCGAACACGAAAGCTGCAGTGTGGGACCATTTTGGATTCAAACCTAATGATCGTGGTGAACCACTGTGCGAGCCGGTATGTCGCATTTGTGGTTAAAACGGTATCATCAAAAAAACAGCAATACAACCAACATGCAACAGCACTTGAAACTTAATCAGCCGGTTGCAGTTTTCCCAGCTGGGAAAAAAAAACTACGACAGATGAGCCGTCAGCCCAACAGTCTACAATCACTGGGGCATTTAGTCGACAAACAAAATATAAGCAGGGGAAGTGCAAAATGGTGTAAACTGAGCCAGACTAAATTAGGCTATTCTTATGTTAATATCATTTTATGTTAATTAACTTATGTTAATTCATTCCATTTTATTTAGGCCTATTGTTTTTGGTTGTCTTGCAGTTCCTGTGTCAAATCTTCTTAAGAAAGTAAAGTTTATTGATCTTTGAGAAAGGGTGCATTTGCATTATTATTCCATTATCATTATATGAGTTGAAAATGTTCTCAAAATGTCAATATTATCGTTTATCGCAATAATAATCGTCAAGCAAAATCTGTTATCGTTACAGGCCTAGTGGTGTGTCTGTGTGTGTGTGTGTGTGTGTGTGTGTGTGTATAGAAGTATATATACTCTTTTGAGGGAAATTTGGTCTCTGCATTTATCCCAATCCGTGAATTAGTGAAACACACCGAGCACACAGTGAACACACAGTGAGGTGAAGCACACACTAATCCCAGCGCAGTGAGCTGCCTGCTACAACAGCGGCGCTCGGGGGAGCAGTGAGGGGTTTGGTGCCTTGCTCAAGGGCACTTCAGCCGTGCCTACTGGTCGGGGTTTGAACCGGCAACCCTCCGGATACAAGTCCGAAGCACGGCTACCCCCAATGCACGTATTTACACACACATACATACACACACACACTCACACTCCACACACATGCATGCACACACTCACACACATGCATGCACACACTCCACACACATGCATGCACACACACACACGCACGCACACACACGCATTGCATGCACACATGCATGCACACGCACAAGCACGCACACACACATGCACGCACAAGCACACACACATGCATGCACACACTCACACACAACGCCATGCACACTCACACTCACACTCACACGCACAAGCACGCACAAGCGCACGCACGCACAAGCACACGCGCACGCACGCACAAGCACGCGCACGCACGCACAAGCACACATGCGCACGCACACACGCACACGCACACGCACACACACACACACACACAGCACACACACACACACACACAAAGGTGCACGTTCACTCTTATTTCAATGAATAATGAGATTATTTAGCACAATTACTCATTGATTTTGGAAACATCATCCAATTTCTAAACTTTCAAAACTCACAGCCCTTAAGTGCAAGCATGCACATACATATTGCTGACAGAAACCTGCACACACACACACACACACACACACACACACACACACACACACACACACACACACACACACACACACTTACATACAAACACACACACACACTTACACACACACACACACACTCTCTGTCTTGCAGAACCTGCATGACTAGTGGTGCTGGCTCCAGACTTTGATTGACAGGTGTGTGAAAAACTCACACACTGCTCCGCTGTATTCTCTCTCTGCTGGAAATGAAAAGAAGTCGGACTGCAGCCATCCCCAGAGAGGTCTACACACACACACACACACACACACACACACACACACACACACACACACACTATACACACGTACATATGCACACACTGGCAGCAAGGTTATACACACATACACACTCTAATATATTAATTTCCCCCTTCACATACATACTCTCACACACACACACACACAGGAAGCTCTCAGGCCCCACCTAGACGTGTGTGTGTATGTGTGTGTGTGTTGTTTCTTCTTTCCTCTCCTCCTGAATATTTAACTTACACTCTGAATCATTGACTAGTCAGAGCTGACAGTCACTGACAGGAAGGCTGCAAAAAAGGCACAGTGTGTGTATCTGTGTGTGTGTGTGTATGTGTAGACTTTGTCCAGAGGTGGTCAGTTTACAAACAATAGACTATAAAAAAAAGATAAATCTAATCTGGCCCTAATCAGTAATATGCCTCTAATCTGGCCCTAATCACCTCTAATCTGTCCCTAATCTGGCCCTAATCACCTCTAATCTGGCCCTAATCACCTCTAATCTGACTCTAATCAGTAATATGCCTCTAATCTGGCCCTAATCAGTAATATGCCTTTAATATGACTCTAATCTGGCTCTAATCACCTCTAATCTGGCCCTAATCAGTTATATGCCTCTAATCTGGCCCTGATCTCCTCTAATCTGGCCCTAATAAGTAATATGCCCTCTAATCTGGCCCTAATAACCTCTAATCTGGCCGTAATCACCTCTAATATGACTCTAATCAGTAATATGCCCTCTACTCTGGCCCTAATCACCTCTAATCTGGCCCTAATCCGTAATATGCCTCTAATCTGAAAGTTCTGATCTGACTAGTAAATTCTGCTATAAAGTTCTGATCTGCATGTAATATGCTTTCTATTCTGGCTCACCCTTGAGCCTGCTATCTGCCTCTGACATGGCTCAGTTCCGGCTCTTATCTGGTCTGAATAGCATCATTTGAAGTCAACACTGAAGGGCGAAGGTCAATTTGAAGGACATCCGCCGCTATGAGGTGAAAAAACTGTTTTGAAGAAATTGGTAGGCAGAGTGTCTAAGACACATGTGGAAGAGCTGAGATTCTGTACCGTTTTTTCAAGTGTTTCGAGTCCTATCAAGCTGAACTCTAACATCAAGTTTAGTTTCCCTCTGTTTGTTGCTGGAAGTTCAGGTTGTTGAATTTGTAATTGAGCAGATAAGTTGAGTCTGATTTTGTCAATTTTACCTTTAAAAAAAGATGAAAACTCATTGCATTTATTAGTTGAGAGAAGTTCAGGCGCTAATTGTGAGGGGGGATTTGTTAACTTATCAACAGCATACACATTTGACAGGGGCTGTGTGCGTGCGTGCGTGAGTGTGAAAGAGTATGTGTGCACGTGTACACGACTATGTGTGCGTGTGTAAATGTGCACGGATACATACATGCATGATTTTGTGTGTGTGTGTGTGTGCTATTTCTGTAGATGGCCTAAGGAAAGTCATTGATTTTTAGCTGGCAGTGTTCTGCATCTCATGAGTCCCATCCCCTTAAACCCCCTGTCTTGTGTTATTGTCCGATGGCTGGGTTGCTCTGTGTGTGTAGTCGTGTGCTTGTGTGTGTGTAGTCGTGTGCGTGTGTGTGTTGTCCATTGGCTGGGTTGCTCTGTGTGTAGTTGTGTGTTCCTTTGTCCATTGCCATTTCAAAAAAGAAAAGGACATTATGCATTTTAAAATAAGTGTGTGTGTGTGTGTTTTATGATGCCTAACCCTCAGGCTATAGTGTGTTTTTGTTAATCTTCTCACTTTCACCTTCTCACTGGGTGTGTGTGTGTGTGTTTACTGATTTAACTCTCTCAGTGGGTGTGTGTGTGTGGTGTGTGTGTGTGTGTGTGTGTTACTGATCTAACTCTCTCAGTGGTGTGTCTGTGTGTGTGTGTTACTGATTTAACTCTCTCAGTGGTGTGTGTGTGTGTGTGTGTGTGTGTGTGTGTATGTATGTGTGTGTGTGTGTGCACACGCTCCTTCCCTGTCCCGTGCTAAATTTAGCCGTAGCGGTCGATGGGCCTCGATGTTGCCATTGAGTGGGTCCAGTGATGTGTGTGTGTGTGTGTGTGTGTGTGTGTGTGTGTGGGGGGGGGGGGGGTGGTGTTGCCATTGAGTGGGTCCAGTGATGTGGTGTGTTGGGGGGTGTTGCCATTGAGTGTGTCCACTGTCCACTGGAAACTCCCATCCGTGTGATCAATGAACCTGATCAAATGAAAGCATTTTCCCCCTTTCCACACACACACACACACACACACACACACACATACACATACAGAGGCTCCCAGTCCTGCTAATGCGTGTGTGATGTGTCCGGTGTGGAGTGTGTGAGGGTTTATTTGTTATAAATCCTCTGTACCACCATACAGCCACTGATGGATGATTTGAAGAGCCCCCCCCCTCCATCTCTCTATCACTCTGTTTCTCTATCACTCTATCTCTGTTTCTCTATCACTCTATCTCTGTTTCTCTATCCCTTTATCTCTGTTATCTCCCCTTTCACTTTCTCTCCTCCCTCTTTCTCCCTCTCTCTGTTTGAAGGAAAACTTGAGTCAACGTTTCTCTCTCTCCCTCCCTCTCTCTCCCCTCTCTCCCTCCCCTCTCTCTCTCTCCCTCCCTCTCTCTCTCTCTACCTCTCTATCTCCGTTCTCCCTCTCTTTTTCCTCTCACATGTTCCTCTCTTTTCTCACCCTTTCCTGTTCTCTCTCTCTCTCTCTCCCCTCCCTCTCTCTCTCTCTCTCTCTCTCTCTCTCTCTCTCTCTTTTTTGGCTCTCTGCCAACCCTGTGACACTGTTCTCATCGTTGCGTATTGATTCAAACTGCTTTTTCATTGCTGGGATGGAGGGAGGGACAAAGAGAGAGTGAGAGAGAAAGAGTGTGTGTGAAAGGGAGGGACAAAGAGAGAGTGAGAGAGAAAGAGTGTGTGTGAGAGAGAGGGAGAGTGTGTGTGAAAGGGAGGGACAGAGAGGGAGAGAGAGGGCGAGAGCAAGCAAGATTGCTCCCAGTAGTGTGGCCAGGTTTCGGGGCCAGTGGTGTTGGTGGCTCTGTAGTGTGTGTGTGTGTGTGTGTGTGTGTGTGCGCGCTGTGCTGTGGTGTTCTGACGGCGGCTCTCTCTACTGTGCAGGACTAACGGACCGAGAGGACCCGACCAGCGTGCCGCAGGATGACCAGCACGGGTCCCGCCAGGAAGCCCTACCGCAAGGCTCCCCCCCAGCACCGGGAGACGCGCCACAGCACGCCCGTGTTCCGCGATGACCTCTCCGCCGGACCCCCACCCCCGCTGACCGGTGGCGCCCAGCCCGACCCCCCCCAGGTAATCTGTCTCCGCAACCACGCGTCGTCCTCTCTGCTGCGCACGCGCTTCACCAACCCCTACCCCGTTAGCAACCCCCCGAGCCTCGACGCTGGCGCCAACGTCTTCTCGTCCTCGTGGTCGCTGGCGTCGGAGGACAGCGAGCTGGACGTGTCCAGCCTGTCGAGCCTGGACGTGACGGTGCTGCCGCCACCACGCATCTTCAGCCACGGCTCGGTGGGCGTCCGGCTGCCCCCTCGCCCGCGCGGATCGCCCGGCCTGAGCCGCTTCCTCAGCCGCAGCGAGGACCTGCTGGCGCTGTCGGCCGAGGATGAGCCGGCCACATCGGAGAGCTCGGCGCAGTTGTGCTTCCACGGCGGGTCGCCTTCGCCCGCGCGCAGCCCCGAGCGCTCGCTCGTCTTTAAGGAGACGGCCGAGATCTTGGCCCCGTTGCCCCGGCGCGGAGGAGGTGGTGGTGCGGCCAAGCGCAGCCACAGGGACCCCCACCTGCGCCCCCTCCCCCTCCCCCGCCCCCTCCCCCTCCCGCCCAAGGGCATCCTCAAGCAGCCGCCCGCGCCCCCGAGTCTGCCCCCCACCAACGGCCTGCGCAAGGCCAAGTCCGTGGAGACGCTAGGCCAGCACCGCGGCCGTAGTGGAGGTCCTGCCGCCGGCCACAAGCCCAAGAGCACGTCTCTGGACCGCGAGCAGGGCGGGCTGAACCAGGGCAAGAGCTCTCCGCTGAGCCGGCTGTCGTCCTCGCCGACAGCCGACGGGAGGATGCACCTGCTGGAGGAGAAGCTCAAGTTCTCCCACTTCCTGGACGAGATCACCTGCCGCGTGCTCAGCCCCGCCCAAATGCACCTGCTGGGCGGCAAGAAGCCCGAACCACCGGCTCCACCGGCCCGCTCCGCACCCAAGAGCGGCGGCCAGAACCCCAAACCGAGCCAGACCCAAGGCAAGGGTTCCGAAAAGGAGCGCAAACGACCCTGGGACGACTGGGTTGCCCAGCACCAGGCCACCCGACGCGAGAGGGAAAAGGACGACCGGAGCCAGGACCAGAGCCGACCCAGGTCGCTGCCGCCGTCCCGGAAGGACACTTCGGACCGGGAGCAGGAGAAGTGGCGCCCCGCCCCAGACCGCGAGGGAGCCCGGCCCAAATCAGACGGACCCGTCTACGGGCGGCTCGGAGGAGGAGGAGGAGGAGGAGGAGGGGATTCTCGTAGGACCAGCGAATCGGATTGGGAGGAGCGGAGTCGCCGTGGTTCCCAGCCACAGCATCACTTAAAACCACATCATCAGCAGCATCATCAGCATCAGCAGCATCAGCATCAGCATCAGCAGCAGCAGCATCAGCAGCATCAGCACCACACACCATCTCCATACCAGCAGTCGCCACAGCAACCACACGCACAGCATCACCTGGCCCAGCACGCAGTCTCCCAGCTGGACTTCAGCAGGACGCACTCCAAGGAAGCGGTGGAGACATCTCCGCCCCTCCCCCCCAAGCTCAGCTCCCCGGCCGCCTCCCACGCGGAGAGCCCCTCCCCCAAGGCCCCCTCGCCACAGTCCTCCTCGTTCTCTTTCTTATCACAGCTCAAGGTATGTGAATGGTCAGCGCTGCCTCGTCCGCAAGTCTTCTCATCCTCTACGACCCCTGCGTGACCTCTACGACCCAAATGACCCTACGAGCCTTGCGTCTCTCCCTGCCTGCTGGTTCTCTCCCCTGAGATCCAAAACGGGGTTCTTCTCCTTGGCAACCCCACTTTTCCCCTGAGATCCATAGCGGGGTTCTTCTCCTTGGTAACCCCTCTGTGTGTTTTCCCCTGAGATCCATAACGGGCACTCCTGTTGCCCCTGGCGAGGAATAACCGTGTGTGTTACCTTGACAACCCCTTGAGTCTGTGTGTCATTCCCTGAGCGCGGTAACCACAATCTTATGTTTGCCCCCGTGCCTGCTTTTATCCCCTGGGGGCAGATAATGGGGCAGATAATGGGGCAGATAATGGGGTCCTTCTTCTTGAGACTCCCTCTGCGTGTTTGTCAGTGTTCCAGAGACACTCAGATGGCTGGAGTTGCGTAGCTACCTGCTCCCCTGTGCCGTGTGGGGCTCATGCAAATAGCTACCTGCTCCCCTGTGCCGTGTGGGGCTCATGCAAATAGCTACCTGCTCCCCTGTGCCGTGTGGGGCTCATGCAAATAGCAGTGATATTAGCAGGTGCAGATGGTGGAGATGGCCACTGTGAGCAGGGACAGGGAGGCTGTGAGGAGTTCCACTCTGGGCTACCTTACCAGCTAGCATAGCTCCCCTCAGCCAGAGCAGTGCTAACCAGGTAGCCAGGGCAGAGCAGTGCTAACCAGGTAGCCAGGGCAGAGCAGTGCTAACCAGGTAGCCAGGGCAGAGCAGTGCTAACCAGGTAGCCAGGGCAGAGCAGTGCTAACAGGTAGCCAGAGCAGAGCAGTGCTAACAGTATGTGCAGTGAATGACCGCAGTGTTCAGGGTGCTCAAAGTCCATGATTAAGTTGCCTAAAGTGCAGTCTGGTGAGAGCAGTCTATGGTCAGATCAGAGCAGAGGTGATGAATGTATCAGTCTAACAGCAGATAGGAAGAAGCTTAACCTCAGTCTGGTTGTCTTTGCCTCGATGTTGTGTAGCCTCTTGCCTGATGGGAGGAGGGCAAACAGTGTGTGTGCAGGATGAGGGAGGCTCTGTTATGACTCTATAGTACTTTAAAGAATGCTGCAGTGTAGAACCCTCAGGGGTTCTGTGGTTTGATGTCCTTATGGAACCGGTCTAAAAGCTTTGCTCAGAAACCTCTGAGGTAGGATTATTTAGCTGTACATGAGATTCACTAGTGCCTGAGCTAACAGAGCTACGCTAGCAGTAGTGAGTGGCTGATTGAGCAGAGCTGAGCTGAGCTACGCTAGCAGTAGAGGAGGAGGAGTGGAGGAGAGGAGGAGTGGAGGAGAGGAGGAGTGGAGGAGAGAGAGGAGTGGAGGATGAGAAGAGATAAGGAGGAGAGGAGCTGGGATGCCCATATAGAGAAGGAGGGGAGAAGAGAAGAGAGGAAGAGACAGAATAGAGGAGAAGAGGAGAAGAGAAGAGAGGAAGAGACAGAATAGAGGAGAAGAGAAGAGAGGAAGAGAACGCTTACGCTCAGTGGAAAATCCACTGATGAAGCACTCAGCTGTCGTAGTGTCGTCACTGACACCACCACAGCAGTGTTCTGACATGGACATGATGCCTAGAATAGTTACTATAGTTACATGGACATGATGCCTAGAATAGTTACTATAGTTACATGGACATGATGCCTAGAATAGTTACTATAGTTACATAGACATGATGCCTTTCTCTGCTGATTTATGGGTTTACACACACACACACACACACACACACACACGCGCTAAATGTATGTTGGAGCTGGTGTGCACCCAGTCATGCGCAGCGTGATGGGCCTGCCGTTGGCACGGCGACAGAGCTGTCACATTGATTTCATCGCAGCACGCGGCATATTCGTATCGACTCGGCCAGCTAAGAGCACATGATGGAGAACGCCAGTCCTGCCAATCAGTGTACTTAACCCTTTCTCTTCCCCACGCCATCACGTTGTGTTCAGAGACATTCACAAACACCAGGTGTCCCATGAATGCATGCCTGCCGTTTAACATACACACACTCACACACACACACACACGCATGCCTGCCGTTTAACACCTTTTCTTGCAGCTGCC
>NC_055972.1:1872593-1875093 GCF_018492685.1 Alosa sapidissima | reverse complement strand
GACCGTGTGGTGTGTGTGGATAGTCATTCTAAAAAGTCCACTTCTCCCCAGGCCCCTCTGATTCAGGAAGTAGTCGAGGAGTGGAGCTCACCAGGAAAGCCTGTGATTGGTCATTACTGGGCAGTTTGGTGCCTGATTGGCTTATTTTGAACAGGAGTGCTGCTGGGAAATCCCTCACGCCACAGCGGTCTAACCAACAGGCTTCATTCAGCACGCCACACGCTGGGGCAAGAAGGCATTATATTCACACTGAATACACACGCTGGGGCAAGAAGGCATTATATTCACACTGAATACACACGCTGGGGCAAGAAGGCATTATATTCACACACTCACTCACACACACACACACACACGCACTCACTCACTCACACACACGCGCACACACACACACACACACACACACACACACACACACACACACACACGCACACACACTCACTCACTCTCACACACACATCTAAGATCTATACATAGCACCAGTTGTGTTGTCTTGGGATGTGGGGTCAGTAAGGACGTTGCCAAGGTCATCTGAAGGGCACAGTGAATGTCCTTGAGCTCCAGTGCAGGTTTATCAGCAGCACAGCAGTGCAGAGCGTCCTCCTTCAGCCTGGTGCAGGAGCACATATGGAGGGCCGGGTGTGTGTGTGTGTGTGTGCGTGCACGCTCGTGAGTGTGTGTGTGTGTGTGTGTGTGTGTGTGTGTGTGTGAAAAAGAGAAACCACACACACACACACACACACACACACACACACACACACACACACACACACCCCTTGTCCAACTCCATGCAGTCTCCATGGTGCTGTGCTGCCTGTCACCATGGAGACGACTGACTTGTAAGTGGAAATGTAATGCCATGAGAATTAGTCCAAAGAGGGAAGGTGGGAATACAGACACACACACACACACACACACACACACACACACGTACACACACACGCACACACACACACCACACACACACATGCACACACACACACACGCACACACGCACGCACACGCACATGCACACGCACACACACACACACACACGCACACACACACACATACACACATACACACATACACACACGCACACAAGCAGACTACCATAAGGGGAGAGTAATGAGCCCCATTGCAAAACAGTGTTTTCCTTTTTCATAGATGCAGGCATTCTCACTCCATTTTCAGTGGAAAAACCTTTAAACCTCCTCTCACGGAGGGAACTCTGGATGACCTGAGCTGGATATTGTGTGTGTGTGTCTGTGTGTGTCTGTGTGTGTGTGTGTGTGTGTGTGTGTGTATGTGTGTATGTGAGTGTGTGTCTGTGTGTGTGGAGTAGTTGTACCCTGGAGTGTGTGTGTGTTTGTGTGGAGTAGTTGTACCCTGGAGTGTGTGTGTGTGTGTGTGTGTGTGTATGTATGTGTGGAGTAGTTGTACCCTTGAGTGTGTGTGTGTCAAGTCAAGTCAAGTTTATTTATATAGCGCATTTCATACACAGAGGTCATTCAATGTGCTTTACATAAACAAAACCAAACAATAATAACAAATAAAAAGCATAGAAAGGCAATACAGTCAAAGAATAGTTAAAAGGTAAAGATCATAATAAAAAGAAAACATAAAACACAAGGTAAAATAATTTAAAAATAAAGGATAATTAGTAAGCAAAAAACAAAGGCAAAAGTAGTAAAAAAAAAAGTAATAAAAGATTAAGTAGAATAATTATCAAGGCAGATTCAGAATTTGTAACTCGGCACAGTTAGCAGAAAGCATCTGAGAACAGTTTGGTCTTAAGTCTAGATTTAAAACTGGCTACAGTTGGGGCCTTTTTGATCCGAAAGTTGGTTCCACAGCTGAGCCGCATAGCAGCTAAAAGCTGCTTCACCATTTTTAGTTCTAACAGTAGGTTTTACTAGCAGGTTTTTCACCTGGGACCTGAGAGGACGAGAAGGTGTGTACTGCTGAAGCATGTCTGACAGGTATTTAGGTCCTGCTCCATTTACTAATTTATAAACAAGCAATAGAGCAAAGCAAAAGTCAATTCTGACTTACTGGAAGCCAGAAAAAAAACAAGCAAAAGTCAATTCTGTGACTTACTGAAAGCCAGTGCAAGGACTTAAGAATTGGAGTAATGTGGTCAGTTCTTTTAGTTTTTGTTAGAATCCAGGTGTTGATTTGTTCTATACACTGACACATAGATTCAAGAGGACCATAGTCGTTTGGTGACAGAGCTAAGTAAAGTCATCTGCATAGCTATGATATGAAATCAAGTTATTTTGGATGATTTGTCCAAGTGGGAGCATATAGAGGTTGAATAATAGTGGCTTCTATTGATAATGTTAGAAAAAAAGGACCGTCTTGCTTTGCATATTTCAGAGTTATATGTGCGGAGCATCTCTTTATGGATTTCATAGTGGATCTGAAGTTTGTATTTACGCCATTTTCTTTCAGTCTTCCTACACTCTCTTTTTAGAATTTTAACTGCTGGATTTTGCCTCCATGGTGCTTTCTGTCTGTC